>NW_027617103.1:0-147960 GCF_964187855.1 Myxine glutinosa
TGGAAATTGGTTCTGCAATACCAGCACATGTGTAAAAAGTGGTTTTCGATGCCAACACAAGTGTGGAAAGTGGTTTTGCCACACCAACACAAGTGCAAAAAGTGGTTTTCAATGCCAGCACAAGTGTGAAAAGTGTTTCTGCATCCCCATCCCAAGTGCAGAATGTTGTTTTCAATGCCAGCGCCCAGCACAAGTGCGGAAAGTAGTTCTGCAACACCAGATCAAGTGTGGAAAGTGGTTTTCAACACCAGCGCAAGTGCGAAAAGTGGTTTTGCAACACCAACACAAGTGTGAAAGTGGTTTTGCAACACTAACACAAGTGTGTAAGTGGTTTTTGCAACAATAACACAAGTGCAAAAAGTGGTTTTGCAATACTAAACCAAATGCGAAAAGTGGTTTTCAACACGAGCACGAGTGCTGAAAATGGTTTTCAATGCCAGCATAAGTGTGGAAATTGGTTTTTCTAACATGAACACAAATGGGAATAATGGTTTCCAACAGCAGCACGAGTGCGGAAAGTGGTTTGCAACACTAACACAAGTGTGGAAAGTGGTTATCAACATGAGCACAAGTGCGATAAGTGGATTTGCAACACTAACCCAATTAGGAAAAGTGGTTTTCAACACTAGCACGAGTGCGGAAAGTAGTTTTCAATGCCAGCACAAGTGTGCAAATTGGTTTTGCTACACTAACACAAGTGCGAAAGTGGTTCTGCAACACGAGCTCAAGTGTGGAAAGTGGTATTCAACGTCAGCACAAGTGCGCAAAGTGGTTTTGCAACACTAACACAAGTGCAGAATGTGGTTTTTAATGCCAGCGCAAGTGCGGAAAGTAGTTCTGCAACACCAGCTCAAGTGTGGAAAGTGGTTTTCAACACCAGCACAAGTGCTGAAAATGGTTTTGCAACACTATCACAAGTGCAAAAAGTGGTTTGTCAACACTAACACAAGTGTGAAAAGTGGTTTTTCAACACTATCACAAGTGCAAAAAGTGTTTTTTCCACACTAATACAAGTGCAAAAGTGGTTTCCTGCACCAACACAAGTGCGAAAAGTGGTTTTTCAACACTAACACAAGTGCGAAAAGTGGTTTTTCAACACTAACACAAGTGCGAAAAGTGGTTTTTTCACACTAATACAAGTGCATATGTGGTTTCCTGCACCAACACAAGTGCGAAAAGTGGTTTTTCAACACTAACGCAAGTGCGAAAAGTGGTTTTTCAACACTAACACAAGTGCGAAAAGTGGTTTTTCAACACTAACACAAGTGCGAAAAGTGGTTTTCCAAAACTATCACAAGTGCAAAAAGTCGATTTTCAACACTATCACAAGTGCAAAAAGTGTTTTTTCCACACTAATACAAGTGCAAAAAGTGGTTTTTCAACACTAATACAAGTGCAAAAAGTGTTTTTTCCACACTAATACAAGTGCAAAAGTGGTTTCCTGCACCAACACAAGTGCGAAAAGTGGTTTTTCAACACTAACACAAGTGCGAAAAGTGGTTTTTCAACACTATCACAAGTGCAAAAAGTGTTTTTTCCACACTAATACAAGTGCAAAAGTGGTTTCATGCACCAACACAAGTGCGAAAAGTGGTTTTTCAACACTAACACAAGTGCGAAAAGTGGTTTTTCAACACTATCACAAGTGCAAAAAGTGTTTTTTCCACACTAATACAAGTGCAAAAGTGGTTTGCTGCACCAACACAAGTGCGAAAAGTGGTTTTTCAACACTAACACAAGTGCGAAAAGTGGTTTTTCAACACTATCATAAGTGCAAAAAGTGTTTTTTCCACACTAATACAAGTGCAAAAGTGGTTTCCTGCACCAACACAAGTGCAAAAAGTGGATTTGATCACTAAAAGGAGCGCGACAAGTGGTTTTCCACACCAGCAGCTGTGCAAAAAGTGGTTTTCAACGCCAGCACAAGTGTGGAAATTGGTTTTGCAATACCAGCACATGTGTAAAAAGTGGTTTTCGATGCCAACACAAGTGTGGAAAGTGGTTTTGCAACACCAACACAAGTGCAAAAAGTGGTTTTCAATGCCAGCATAAGTGTGAAAAGTGTTTCTGCATCCCCATCCCAAGTGCAGAATGTTGTTTTCAATGCCAGCACAAGTGCGGAAAGTAGTTCTGCAACACCAGATCAAGTGTGGAAAGTGGTTTTCAACACCAGCGCAAGTGCGAAAAGTGGTTTTGCAACACCAACACAAGTGTGAAAGTGGTTTTGCAACACTAACACAAGTGTGTAAGTGGTTTTTGCAACAATAACACAAGTGCAAAAAGTGGTTTTGCAATACTAAACCAAATGCGAAAAGTGGTTTTCAACACGAGCACGAGTGCTGAAAATGGTTTTCAATGCCAGCATAAGTGTGGAAATTGGTTTTTCTAACATGAACACAAATGGGAATAATGGTTTCCAACAGCAGCACGAGTGCGGAAAGTGGTTTGCAACACTAACACAAGTGTGGAAAGTGGTTATCAACATGAGCACAAGTGCGATAAGTGGATTTGCAACACTAACCCAATTAGGAAAAGTGGTTTTCAACACTAGCACGAGTGCGGAAAGTAGTTTTCAATGCCAGCACAAGTGTGCAAATTGGTTTTGCTACACTAACACAAGTGCGAAAGTGGTTCTGCAACACGAGCTCAAGTGTGGAAAGTGGTATTCAACGTCAGCACAAGTGCGCAAAGTGGTTTTGCAACACTAACACAAGTGCAGAATGTGGTTTTTAATGCCAGCGCAAGTGCGGAAAGTAGTTCTGCAACACCAGCTCAAGTGTGGAAAGTGGTTTTCAACACCAGCACAAGTGCTGAAAATGGTTTTGCAACACTATCACAAGTGCAAAAAGTGGTTTGTCAACACTAACACAAGTTCGAAAAGTGGTTTTTCAACACTATCACAAGTGCAAAAAGTGTTTTTTCCACACTAATACAAGTGCAAAAGTGGTTTCCTGCACCAACACAAGTGCGAAAAGTGGTTTTTCAACACTAACACAAGTGCGAAAAGTGGTTTTTCAACACTAACACAAGTGCGAAAAGTGGTTTTTTCACACTAATACAAGTGCAAATGTGGTTTCCTGCACCAACACAAGTGCGAAAAGTGGTTTTTCAACACTAACGCAAGTGCGAAAAGTGGTTTTTCAACACTAACACAAGTGCGAAAAGTGGTTTTTCAACACTAACACAAGTGCGAAAAGTGGTTTTCCAAAACTATCACAAGTGCAAAAAGTCGATTTTCAACACTATCACAAGTGCAAAGATTTTTTTTTTCCACACTAATACAAGTGCAAAAGTGGTTTCCTGCACCAACACAAGTGCGAAAAGTGGTTTTTCAACACTAACACAAGTGCGAAAAGTGGTTTTTCAACACTAACGCAAGTGCGAAAAGTTGTTTTTCAACACTATCACAAGTGCAAAAAGTGTTTTTTCCACACTAATACAAGTGCAAAAGTGGTTTCCTGCACCAACACAAGTGCGAAAAGTGGTTTTTCAACACTAACACAAGTGCGAAAAGTGTTTTTTCAACACTAACACAAGTGCGAAAAGTGGTTTTTCCACACTAATGCAAGTGCAAAAGTGGTTTCCTGCACCAACACAAGTGCAAAAAGTGGTTTTTCAACACTATCCCAAGTGCAAAAAGTGTTTTTTCCACACTAATACAAGTGCAAAAGTGGTTTCCTGCACCAACACAAGTGCGAAAAGTGGTTTTTCAACACTAACATAAGTGCGAAAAGTGGTTTTTCAACACTATCACAAGAGCAAAAAGTGTTTTTTCCACACTAATACAAGTGCAAAAGTGGTTTCCTGCACCAACACAGGTGCGAAAAGTGGTTTTTCAACACTAACACAAGTGCGAAAAGTGGTTTTTCAACATTAACACAAGTGCGAAAAGTAGTTTTTCCACACTATCACAATTGCAAAAAGTGTTTTTTCCACACTAATACAAGTGTGAAAAGTGGTTTTTCAACACTATCCCAAGTGCAAAAAGTGTTTTTTCCACACTAATACAAGTGCAAAAGTGGTTTCCTGCACCAACACAAGTGCGAAAAGTGGTTTTTCAACACTAACGCAAGTGCAAAAGTGGTTTTTCAACACTATCACAAGTGCAAAAAGTGTTTTTTCCACACTAATACAAGTGCAAAAGTGGTTTCCTGCACCAACACAAGTGCGAAAAGTGGTTTTTCAACACTAACACAAGTGCGAAATGTGGTTTTTCAACACTATCACAAGTGCGAAATTGGTTTTTCCACACTAATACAAGTGCAAAAGTGGTTTCCTGCACCAACACAAGTGCGAAAAGTGGTTTCCTGCACCAACACAAGTGCGAAAAGTGGTTTCCTGCACCAACACAAGTGCGAAAAGTGTTTTTTCCACACTAACACAAGTGCGAAATGTGGTTTTTCAACACTATCACAAGTGCAAAAAGTGTTTTTTCCACACTAATACAAGTGCAAAAGTGGTTTCCTGCACCAACACAAGTGCGAAAAGTGGTTTTTCAACACTAACACAAGTGCGAAAAGTGGTTTTTCCACACTATCACAAGTGCAAAAAGTGTTTTTTCCACACTAATAAAAGTGCGAAAAGTGGTTTTTCAACACTATCCCAAGTGCAAAAAGTGGGTTTTCCACACTAATACAAGTGCAAAAGTGGTTTCCTGCACTAACACAAGTGCGAAAAGTGGATTTTCAACACTAACACAAGTGCAAAAAGTGGTTTTTCAACACTATCACAAGTGCAAAAAGTGTTTTTTCCACACTAATACAAGTGCAAAAGTGGTTTCCTGCACCAACACAAGTGCGAAAAGTGGTTTTTCAACACTAACACATGTGCAAAGAGTGGTTTTTCCGCACTAATACAAGTGCAAAAGTGGTTTCCTGCACCAACACAAGTGCAAAAGTGGTTTTTCAACACTAACACAAGTGCGAAAAGTGGTTTTTCAACACTATCACAAGTGCAAAAAGTGTTTTTTCCACACTAATACAAGTGCAAATGTGGTTTCATGCACCAACACAAGTGCGAAAAGTGGTTTTTCAACACTAACACAAGTGCGAAAAGTGGTTTTTCAACACTATCACAAGTGCAAAAAGTGGTTTTTCCACACTAATACAAGTGCAAAAGTGGTTTCCTGCACCAACACAAGTGCGAAAAGTGGGTTTTCAACACTAACACAAGTGCGAAAAGTGGTTTTTCAACACTATCACAAGTGCAAAAAGTGTTTTTTCCACACTAATACAAGTGCAAAAAGTGTTTTTTCCACACTAATACAAGTGCAAAAGTGGTTTCCTGCACCAACACAAGTGCGAAAAGTGGTTTTTCAACACTTACACAAGTGGGAAAAGTGGTTTTTCAACACTAACACAAGTGTGAAAAGTGGTTTTTCAACACTAACACAAGTGCAAAAAGTGTTTTTTCCACACTAATACAAGTGCAAAAGTGGTTTCCTGCACCAACACAAGTGCGAAAAGTGGTTTTTCAACACTAACATAAGTGCGAAAAGTGGATTTTCAACACTAACACAAGTGCAAAAAGTGGTTTTTCAACAGTAACATAAGTGCGAAAAGTGGTTTTTCCACACTAATACAAGTGCAAAAGTGGTTTCCTGCACCAACACAAGTGCGAAAAGTGGTTTTTCAACACTAACACAAGTGCGAAAAGTGGCTTTTCAACACTAACACAAGTGCGAAAAGTGGTTTTTCAACACTAACATAAGTGCGAAAAGTGGTTTTTCAACACTAACACAAGTGCGAAAAGTGGATTTTCCACACCAACACAAGTGCAAAAAGTGGATTTTCAACACCATCACAAGTGCAAAAAGTGGTTTTTCAACACTAACACAAGTGCGAAAAGTGGTTTTTCAACACTAACACAAGTGCGAAAAGTGGTTTTTCATCACTAACACAAGTGCGAAAAGTGGCTTGTCCACACTAATACAGGTGCAAAAGTGGTTTCCTGCACCAACACAAGTGCGAAAAGTGGTTTTTCAACACTAACACAAGTGCGAAAAGTGGTTTTTCAACACTATCACAAGTGCAAAAAGTGTTTTTTCCACACTAATACAAGTGCAAAAGTGGTTTCCTGCACCAACACAAGTGCGAAAAGTGGTTTTTCAACACTAACATAAGCGCGAAAAGTGGTTTTTCAACACTAACACAAGTGCGAAAAGTGGATTTTCAACACTAACACAAGTGCGAAAAGTGGTTTTTCCACACTAATACAAGTGCAAAAGTGGTTTCCTGCACCAACACAAGTGCGAAAAGTGGTTTTTCAACACTAACACAAGTGTGAAAAGTGGTTTTTCAACACTATCACAAGTGCAAAAAGTGTTTTTTCCACACTAATACAAGTGCAAAAGTGGTTTCCTGCACCAACACAAGGGCGAAAAGTGGTTTTTCAACACTAACATAAGTGCGAAAAGTGGTTTTTCAACACTAACACAAGTGCGAAAAGTGTTTTTTCCACACTAATACAAGTGCAAAAGTGGTTTCCTGCACCAACACAAGTGCGAAAAGTGGTTTTTCAACACTAACACAAGTGCGAAAAGTGGTTTTTCAACACCAACACAAGTGCGAAAAGTGGTTTTTCAACACTAACACAAGTGCGAAAAGTGGTTTTTCAACACTAACACAAGTGCGAAAAGTGGTTTTTCCACACTAATACACGTGCAAAAGTGGTTTCCTGCACCAACACAAGTGCGAAAAGTGGTTTTTCAACACTAACACAAGTGCGAAAAGTGGTTTTTCAACACTATCACAAGTGCAAAAAGTGTTTTTTCCACACTAATACAAGTGCAAAAGTGGTTTCCTGCACCAATACAAGTGCGAAAAGTGGTTTTTCAACACTAACACAAGTGCGAAAAGTGGTTTTTCAACACTATCACAAGTGCAAAAGTGTTTTTTCCACACTAATACAAGTGCAAAAGTGGTTTCCTCCACCAACACAAGTGCGAAAAGTGGTTTTTCAACATTAAGACAAGTGCGAAAAGTGGTTTTTCAACACTATCACAAGTGCAAAAGTGTTTTTTCCACACTAATACAAGTGCAAAAGTGGTTTCCTCCACCAACACAAGTGCGAAAAGTGGTTTTTCAACATTAAGACAAGTGTGAAAAGTGGTTTTTCAACACTAACACAAGTGCGAAAAGTGTTTTTTCAACACTAACACAAGTGCGAAAAGTGGTTTTTCCACACTAATACAAGTGGGAAAAGTGGTTTTTCAACACTAACACAAGTGTGAAAAGTGGTTTTTCAACACTAACACAAGTGCAAAAAGTGTTTTTTCCACACTAATACAAGTGCAAAAGTGGTTTCCTGCACCAACACAAGTGCGAAAAGTGGTTTTTCAACACTAACATAAGTGCGAAAAGTGGATTTTCAACACTAACACAAGTGCAAAAAGTGGTTTTTCAACAGTAACATAAGTGCGAAAAGTGGTTTTTCCACACTAATACAAGTGCAAAAGTGGTTTCCTGCACCAACACAAGTGCGAAAAGTGGTTTTTCAACACTAACACAAGTGCGAAAAGTGGCTTTTCAACACTAACACAAGTGCGAAAAGTGGTTTTTCAACACTAACATAAGTGCGAAAAGTGGTTTTTCAACACTAACACAAGTGCGAAAAGTGGATTTTCCACACCAACACAAGTGCAAAAAGTGGATTTTCAACACCATCACAAGTGCAAAAAGTGGTTTTTCAACACTAACACAAGTGCGAAAAGTGGTTTTTCAACACTAACACAAGTGCGAAAAGTGGTTTTTCATCACTAACACAAGTGCGAAAAGTGGCTTGTCCACACTAATACAGGTGCAAAAGTGGTTTCCTGCACCAACACAAGTGCGAAAAGTGGTTTTTCAACACTAACACAAGTGCGAAAAGTGGTTTTTCAACACTATCACAAGTGCAAAAAGTGTTTTTTCCACACTAATACAAGTGCAAAAGTGGTTTCCTGCACCAACACAAGTGCGAAAAGTGGTTTTTCAACACTAACATAAGCGCGAAAAGTGGTTTTTCAACACGAACACAAGTGCGAAAAGTGGATTTTCAACACTAACACAAGTGCGAAAAGTGGTTTTTCCACACTAATACAAGTGCAAAAGTGGTTTCCTGCACCAACACAAGTGCGAAAAGTGGTTTTTCAACACTAACACAAGTGCAAAAGTGTTTTTTCCACACTAATACAAGTGCAAAAGTGGTTTCCTGCACCAATACAAGTGCGAAAAGTGGTTTTTCAACACTAACACAAGTGCGAAAAGTGGTTTTTCAACACTATCACAAGTGCAAAAGTGTTTTTTCCACACTAATACAAGTGCAAAAGTGGTTTCCTCCACCAACACAAGTGCGAAAAGTGGTTTTTCAACATTAAGACAAGTGCGAAAAGTGGTTTTTCAACACTATCACAAGTGCAAAAGTGTTTTTTCCACACTAATACAAGTGCAAAAGTGGTTTCCTCCACCAACACAAGTGCGAAAAGTGGTTTTTCAACATTAAGACAAGTGTGAAAAGTGGTTTTTCAACACTAACACAAGTGCGAAAAGTGGTTTTTCAACACTAACACAAGTGCGAAAAGTGTTTTTTCAACACTAACACAAGTGCGAAAAGTGGTTTTTCCACACTAATACAAGTGGGAAAAGTGGTTTTTCAACACTAACACAAGTGTGAAAAGTGGTTTTTCAACACTAACACAAGTGCAAAAAGTGTTTTTTCCACACTAATACAAGTGCAAAAGTGGTTTCCTGCACCAACACAAGTGCGAAAAGTGGTTTTTCAACACTAACATAAGTGCGAAAAGTGGATTTTCAACACTAACACAAGTGCAAAAAGTGGTTTTTCAACAGTAACATAAGTGCGAAAAGTGGTTTTTCCACACTAATACAAGTGCAAAAGTGGTTTCCTGCACCAACACAAGTGCGAAAAGTGGTTTTTCAACACTAACACAAGTGCGAAAAGTGGCTTTTCAACACTAACACAAGTGCGAAAAGTGGTTTTTCAACACTAACATAAGTGCGAAAAGTGGTTTTTCAACACTAACACAAGTGCGAAAAGTGGATTTTCCACACCAACACAAGTGCAAAAAGTGGATTTTCAACACCATCACAAGTGCAAAAAGTGGTTTTTCAACACTAACACAAGTGCGAAAAGTGGTTTTTCAACACTAACACAAGTGCGAAAAGTGGTTTTTCATCACTAACACAAGTGCGAAAAGTGGCTTGTCCACACTAATACAGGTGCAAAAGTGGTTTCCTGCACCAACACAAGTGCGAAAAGTGGTTTTTCAACACTAACACAAGTGCGAAAAGTGGTTTTTCAACACTATCACAAGTGCAAAAAGTGTTTTTTCCACACTAATACAAGTGCAAAAGTGGTTTCCTGCACCAACACAAGTGCGAAAAGTGGTTTTTCAACACTAACATAAGCGCGAAAAGTGGTTTTTCAACACTAACACAAGTGCGAAAAGTGGATTTTCAACACTAACACAAGTGCGAAAAGTGGTTTTTCCACACTAATACAAGTGCAAAAGTGGTTTCCTGCACCAACACAAGTGCGAAAAGTGGTTTTTCAACACTAACACAAGTGTGAAAAGTGGTTTTTCAACACTATCACAAGTGCAAAAAGTGTTTTTTCCACACTAATACAAGTGCAAAAGTGGTTTCCTGCACCAACACAAGGGCGAAAAGTGGTTTTTCAACACTAACATAAGTGCGAAAAGTGGTTTTTCAACACTAACACAAGTGCGAAAAGTGTTTTTTCCACACTAATACAAGTGCAAAAGTGGTTTCCTGCACCAACACAAGTGCGAAAAGTGGTTTTTCAACACTAACACAAGTGCGAAAAGTGGTTTTTCAACACCAACACAAGTGCGAAAAGTGGTTTTTCAACACTAACACAAGTGCGAAAAGTGGTTTTTCAACACTAACACAAGTGCGAAAAGTGGTTTTTCCACACTAATACACGTGCAAAAGTGGTTTCCTGCACCAACACAAGTGCGAAAAGTGGTTTTTCAACACTAACACAAGTGCGAAAAGTGGTTTTTCAACACTATCACAAGTGCAAAAAGTGTTTTTTCCACACTAATACAAGTGCAAAAGTGGTTTCCTGCACCAATACAAGTGCGAAAAGTGGTTTTTCAACACTAACACAAGTGCGAAAAGTGGTTTTTCAACACTATCACAAGTGCAAAAGTGTTTTTTCCACACTAATACAAGTGCAAAAGTGGTTTCCTCCACCAACACAAGTGCGAAAAGTGGTTTTTCAACATTAAGACAAGTGCGAAAAGTGGTTTTTCAACACTATCACAAGTGCAAAAGTGTTTTTTCCACACTAATACAAGTGCAAAAGTGGTTTCCTCCACCAACACAAGTGCGAAAAGTGGTTTTTCAACATTAAGACAAGTGTGAAAAGTGGTTTTTCAACACTAACACAAGTGCGAAAAGTGGTTTTTCAACACTAACACAAGTGCGAAAAGTGTTTTTTCAACACTAACACAAGTGCGAAAAGTGGTTTTTCCACACTAATACAAGTGCAAAAGTGGTTTCCTGCACCAACACAAGTGCGAAAAGTGGTTTGTCAACACTAACACAAGTGCGAAAAGTGGTTTTTCAACACTATCACAAGTGCAAAAAGTGTTTTTTCCACACTAATACAAGTGCAAAAGTGGTTTCCTGCACCAACACAAGTGCGAAAAGTGGTTTTTCAACATTAACACAAGTGCGAAAAGTGGTTTTTCAACACTATCATAAGTGCAAAAAGTGTTTTTTCCACACTAATACAAGTGCAAAAGTGGTTTCCTGCACCAACACAAGTGCAAAAAGTGGATTTGATCACTAAAAGGAGCGCGACAAGTGGTTTTCCACACCAGCAGCTGTGCAAAAAGTGGTTTTCAACGCCAGCACAAGTGTGGAAATTGGTTCTGCAATACCAGCACATGTGTAAAAAGTGGTTTTCGATGCCAACACAAGTGTGGAAAGTGGTTTTGCCACACCAACACAAGTGCAAAAAGTGGTTTTCAATGCCAGCACAAGTGTGAAAAGTGTTTCTGCATCCCCATCCCAAGTGCAGAATGTTGTTTTCAATGCCAGCACAAGTGCGGAAAGTAGTTCTGCAACACCAGATCAAGTGTGGAAAGTGGTTTTCAACACCAGCGCAAGTGCGAAAAGTGGTTTTGCAACACCAACACAAGTGTGAAAGTGGTTTTGCAACACTAACACAAGTGTGTAAGTGGTTTTTGCAACAATAACACAAGTGCAAAAAGTGGTTTTGCAATACTAAACCAAATGCGAAAAGTGGTTTTCAACACGAGCACGAGTGCTGAAAATGGTTTTCAATGCCAGCATAAGTGTGGAAATTGGTTTTTCTAACATGAACACAAATGGGAATAATGGTTTCCAACAGCAGCACGAGTGCGGAAAGTGGTTTGCAACACTAACACAAGTGTGGAAAGTGGTTATCAACATGAGCACAAGTGCGATAAGTGGATTTGCAACACTAACCCAATTAGGAAAAGTGGTTTTCAACACTAGCACGAGTGCGGAAGGTAGTTTTCAATGCCAGCACAAGTGTGCAAATTGGTTTTGCTACACTAACACAAGTGCGAAAGTGGTTCTGCAACACGAGCTCAAGTGTTGAAAGTGGTATTCAACGTCAGCACAAGTGCGCAAAGTGGTTTTGCAACACTAACACAAGTGCAGAATGTGGTTTTTAATGCCAGCGCAAGTGCGGAAAGTAGTTCTGCAACACCAGCTCAAGTGTGGAAAGTGGTTTTCAACACCAGCACAAGTGCTGAAAATGGTTTTGCAACACTATCACAAGTGCAAAAAGTGGTTTGTCAACACTAACACAAGTGTGAAAAGTGGTTTTTCAACACTATCACAAGTGCAAAAAGTGTTTTTTCCACACTAATACAAGTGCAAAAGTGGTTTCCTGCACCAACACAAGTGCGAAAAGTGGTTTTTCAACACTAACACAAGTGCGAAAAGTGGTTTTTCAACACTAACACAAGTGCGAAAAGTGGTTTTTTCACACTAATACAAGTGCATATGTGGTTTCCTGCACCAACACAAGTGCGAAAAGTGGTTTTTCAACACTAACGCAAGTGCGAAAAGTGGTTTTTCAACACTAACACAAGTGCGAAAAGTGGTTTTTCAACACTAACACAAGTGCGAAAAGTGGTTTTCCAAAACTATCACAAGTGCAAAAAGTCGATTTTCAACACTATCACAAGTGCAAAAAGTGTTTTTTCCACACTAATACAAGTGCAAAAAGTGGTTTTTCAACACTAACGCAAGTGCGAAAAGTGGTTTTTCAACACTATCACAAGTGCAAAAAGTGTTTTTTCCACACTAATACAAGTGCAAAAGTGGTTTCCTGCACCAACACAAGTGCGAAAAGTGGTTTTTCAACACTAACACAAGTGCGAAAAGTGTTTTTTCAACACTAACACAAGTGCGAAAAGTGGTTTTTCCACACTAATGCAAGTGCAAAAGTGGTTTCCTGCACCAACACAAGTGCAAAAAGTGGTTTTTCAACACTAACACAAGTGCAAAAAGTGTTTTTTCCACACTAACACAAGTGCGAAAAGTGGTTTTTCCACACTAATACACGTGCAAAAGTGGTTTCCTGCACCAACACAAGTGCGAAAAGTGGTTTTTCAACACTAACATAAGTGCGAAAAGTGGTTTTTCAACACTATCACAAGAGCAAAAAGTGTTTTTTCCACACCAATACAAGTGCAAAAGTGGTTTCCTGCACCAACACAAGTGCGAAAAGTGGTTTTTCAACACTAACACAAGTGCGAAAAGTGGTTTTTCAACATTAACACAAGTGCGAAAAGTAGTTTTTCCACACTATCACAAGTGCAAAAAGTGTTTTTTCCACACTAATACAAGTGTGAAAAGTGGTTTTTCAACACTATCCCAAGTGCAAAAAGTGTTTTTTCCACACTAATACAAGTGCAAAAGTGGTTTCCTGCACCAACACAAGTGCGAAAAGTGGTTTTTCAACACTAACGCAAGTGCAAAAGTGGTTTTTCAACACTATCACAAGTGCAAAAAGTGTTTTTTCCACACTAATACAAGTGCAAAAGTGGTTTCCTGCACCAACACAAGTGCGAAAAGTGGTTTTTCAACACGAACACAAGTGCGAAAAGTGGTTTTTCAACACTAACACAAGTGCGAAAAGTGGTTTTTTCACACTAATACAAGTGCAAATGTGGTTTCCTGCACCAACACAAGTGCGAAAAGTGGTTTTTCAACACTAACACAAGTGCGAAAAGTGGTTTTTTCACACTAATACAAGTGCATATGTGGTTTCCTGCACCAACACAAGTGCGAAAAGTGGTTTTTCAACACTAACGCAAGTGCGAAAAGTGGTTTTTCAACACTAACACAAGTGCGAAAAGTGGTTTTTCAACACTAACACAAGTGCGAAAAGTGGTTTTCCAAAACTATCACAAGTGCAAAAAGTCGATTTTCAACACTATCACAAGTGCAAAAAGTGTTTTTTCCACACTAATACAAGTGCAAAAAGTGGTTTTTCAACACTAACGCAAGTGCGAAAAGTGGTTTTTCAACACTATCACAAGTGCAAAAAGTGTTTTTTCCACACTAATACAAGTGCAAAAGTGGTTTCCTGCACCAACACAAGTGCGAAAAGTGGTTTTTCAACACTAACACAAGTGCGAAAAGTGTTTTTTCAACACTAACACAAGTGCGAAAAGTGGTTTTTCCACACTAATGCAAGTGCAAAAGTGGTTTCCTGCACCAACACAAGTGCAAAAAGTGGTTTTTCAACACTAACACAAGTGCAAAAAGTGTTTTTTCCACACTAACACAAGTGCGAAAAGTGGTTTTTCCACACTAATACACGTGCAAAAGTGGTTTCCTGCACCAACACAAGTGCGAAAAGTGGTTTTTCAACACTAACATAAGTGCGAAAAGTGGTTTTTCAACACTATCACAAGAGCAAAAAGTGTTTTTTCCACACTAATACAAGTGCAAAAGTGGTTTCCTGCACCAACACAAGTGCGAAAAGTGGTTTTTCAACACTAACACAAGTGCGAAAAGTGGTTTTTCAACATTAACACAAGTGCGAAAAGTAGTTTTTCCACACTATCACAAGTGCAAAAAGTGTTTTTTCCACACTAATACAAGTGTGAAAAGTGGTTTTTCAACACTATCCCAAGTGCAAAAAGTGTTTTTTCCACACTAATACAAGTGCAAAAGTGGTTTCCTGCACCAACACAAGTGCGAAAAGTGGTTTTTCAACACTAACGCAAGTGCAAAAGTGGTTTTTCAACACTATCACAAGTGCAAAAAGTGTTTTTTCCACACTAATACAAGTGCAAAAGTGGTTTCCTGCACCAACACAAGTGCGAAAAGTGGTTTTTCAACACTAACACAAGTGCGAAAAGTGGTTTTTCAACACTAACACAAGTGCGAAAAGTGGTTTTTTCACACTAATACAAGTGCAAATGTGGTTTCCTGCACCAACACAAGTGCGAAAAGTGGTTTTTCAACACTAACACAAGTGCGAAACGTGGTTTTTCAACAGTAACACAGGTGCGAAAAGTGGTTTTTCAACACTAACACAAGTGCGAAAAGTGGTTTTTCAACACTATCACAAGTGCAAAAAGTGTTTTTTCCACACTAATACAAGTGCAAAAGTGGTTTCCTGCACCAACACAAGTGCGAAAAGTGGTTTTTCAACACTACCACAAGTGAGAAAAGTGGTTTTTCAACACTAACACAAGTGCGAAAAGTGTTTTTTCCACACTAATACAAGTGCAAAAGTGGTTTCCTGCACCAACACAAGTGCGAAAAGTGGTTTTTCAACACTAACACAAGTGCGAAAAGTGGTTTTTCAACACTAACACAAGTGCGAAAAGTGGTTTTTCAACACTAACACAAGTGCGAAAAGTGGTTTTTCAACACTAACACAAGTGCGAAAAGTGGTTTTTCAACACTAACACAAGTGCGAAAAGTGGATTTTCCACACTAATACAAGTGCAAAAGTGGTTTCCCACACCAACACAAGTGCGAAAAGTGGTTTTTCAACACTAACACAAGTGGGAAAAGTCGTTTTTCAACACTATCACAAGTGCAAAAAGTGTTTTTTCCACACTAATGCAAGTGCAAAAGTGGTTTCCTGCACCAACACAAGTGCGAAAAGTGGTTTTTCAACACTAACACAAGTGCGAAAAGTGGTTTTTCAACACTATCACAAGTGCAAAAAGTGTTTTTTCCACACTAATACAAGTGCAAAAGTGGTTTCCTGCACCAATACAAGTGCGAAAAGTGGTTTTTCAACACTAACACAAGTGCGAAAAGTGGTTTTTCAACACTAACACAAGTACGAAAAGTGTTTTTTCCACACTAATACAAGTGCAAAAGTGGTTTCCTGCACCAACACAAGTGCGAAAAGTAGTTTTTCAACACTAACACAAGTGCGAAAAGTGGTTTTTCAACACCAACACAAGTGCGAAAAGTGGTTTTTCAACACTAACACAAGTGCGAAAAGTGTTTTTTCAACACTAACACAAGTGCGAAAAGTGGTTTTTCCACACTAATACAAGTGCAAAAGTGGTTTCCTGCACCAACACAAGTGCGAAAAGTGGTTTTTCAACACTAACACAAGTGCGAAAAGTGGTTTTTCAACACTATCACAAGTGCAAAAAGTGTTTTTTCCACACTAATACAAGTGCAAAAGTGGTTTCCTGCACCAATACAAGTGTGAAAAGTGGTTTTTCAACACTAACACAAGTGCGAAAAGTGGTTTTTCAACACTAACACAAGTGCGAAAAGTGTTTTTTCAACACTAACACAAGTGCGAAAAGTGGTTTTTCCACACTAATACAAGTGCAAAAGTGGTTTCCTGCACCAACACAAGTGCGAAAAGTGGTTTGTCAACACTAACACAAGTGCGAAAAGTGGTTTTTCAACACTATCACAAGTGCAAAAAGTGTTTTTTCCACACTAATACAAGTGCAAAAGTGGTTTCCTGCACCAACACATGTGCGAAAAGTGGTTTTTCAACACTAACACAAGTGCGAAAAGTGGTTTTTCAACACTATCATAAGTGCAAAAAGTGTTTTTTCCACACTAATACAAGTGCAAAAGTGGTTTCCTGCACCAACACAAGTGCAAAAAGTGGATTTGATCACTAAAAGGAGCGCGACAAGTGGTTTTCCACACCAGCAGCTGTGCAAAAAGTGGTTTTCAACGCCAGCACAAGTGTGGAAATTGGTTTTGCAATACCAGCACATGTGTAAAAAGTGGTTTTCGATGCCAACACAAGTGTGGAAAGTGGTTTTGCAACACCAACACAAGTGCAAAAAGTGGTTTTCAATGCCAGCACAAGTGTGAAAAGTGTTTCTGCATCCCCATCCCAAGTGCAGAATGTTGTTTTCAATGCCAGCACAAGTGCGGAAAGTAGTTCTGCAACACCAGATCAAGTGTGGAAAGTGGTTTTCAACACCAGCGCAAGTGCGAAAAGTGGTTTTGCAACACCAACACAAGTGTGAAAGTGGTTTTGCAACACTAACACAAGTGTGTAAGTGGTTTTTGCAACAATAACACAAGTGCAAAAAGTGGTTTTGCAATACTAAACCAAATGCGAAAAGTGGTTTTCAACACGAGCACGAGTGCTGAAAATGGTTTTCAATGCCAGCATAAGTGTGGAAATTGGTTTTTCTAACATGAACACAAATGGGAATAATGGTTTCCAACAGCAGCACGAGTGCGGAAAGTGGTTTGCAACACTAACACAAGTGTGGAAAGTGGTTATCAACATGAGCACAAGTGCGATAAGTGGATTTGCAACACTAACCCAATTAGGAAAAGTGGTTTTCAACACTAGCACGAGTGCGGAAAGTAGTTTTCAATGCCAGCACAAGTGTGCAAATTGGTTTTGCTACACTAACACAAGTGCGAAAGTGGTTCTGCAACTCGAGCTCAAGTGTGGAAAGTGGTATTCAACGTCAGCACAAGTGCGCAAAGTGGTTTTGCAACACTAACACAAGTGCAGAATGTGGTTTTTAATGCCAGCGCAAGTGCGGAAAGTAGTTCTGCAACACCAGCTCAAGTGTGGAAAGTGGTTTTCAACACCAGCACAAGTGCTGAAAATGGTTTTGCAACACTATCACAAGTGCAAAAAGTGGTTTGTCAACACTAACACAAGTGTGAAAAGTGGTTTTTCAACACTATCACAAGTGCAAAAAGTGTTTTTTCCACACTAATACAAGTGCAAAAGTGGTTTCCTGCACCAACACAAGTGCGAAAAGTGGTTTTTCAACACTAACACAAGTGCGAAAAGTGGTTTTTCAACACTAACACAAGTGCGAAAAGTGGTTTTTTCACACTAATACAAGTGCAAATGTGGTTTCCTGCACCAACACAAGTGCGAAAAGTGGTTTTTCAACACTAACGCAAGTGCGAAAAGTGGTTTTTCAACACTAACACAAGTGCGAAAAGTGGTTTTTCAACACTAACACAAGTGCGAAAAGTGGTTTTCCAAAACTATCACAAGTGCAAAAAGTCGATTTTCAACACTATCACAAGTGCAAAAAGTGTTTTTTCCACACTAATACAAGTGCAAAAGTGGTTTCCTGCACCAACACAAGTGCGAAAAGTGGTTTTTCAACACTAACACAAGTGCGAAAAGTGGTTTTTCAACACTAACGCAAGTGCGAAAAGTGGTTTTTCAACACTATCACAAGTGCAAAAAGTGTTTTTTCCACACTAATACAAGTGCAAAAGTGGTTTCCTGCACCAACACAAGTGCGAAAAGTGGTTTTTCAACACTAACACAAGTGCGAAAAGTGTTTTTTCAACACTAACACAAGTGCGAAAAGTGGTTTTTCCACACTAATGCAAGTGCAAAAGTGGTTTCCTGCACCAACACAAGTGCAAAAAGTGGTTTTTCAACACTATCCCAAGTGCAAAAAGTGTTTTTTCCACACTAATACAAGTGCAAAAGTGGTTTCCTGCACCAACACAAGTGCGAAAAGTGGTTTTTCAACACTAACATAAGTGCGAAAAGTGGTTTTTCAACACTATCACAAGAGCAAAAAGTGTTTTTTCCACACTAATACAAGTGCAAAAGTGGTTTCCTGCACCAACACAAGTGCGAAAAGTGGTTTTTCAACACTAACACAAGTGCGAAAAGTGGTTTTTCAACATTAACACAAGTGCGAAAAGTAGTTTTTCCACACTATCACAAGTGCAAAAAGTGTTTTTTCCACACTAATACAAGTGTGAAAAGTGGTTTTTCAACACTATCCCAAGTGCAAAAAGTGTTTTTTCCACACTAATACAAGTGCAAAAGTGGTTTCCTGCACCAACACAAGTGCGAAAAGTGGTTTTTCAACACTAACGCAAGTGCAAAAGTGGTTTTTCAACACTATCACAAGTGCAAAAAGTGTTTTTTCCACACTAATACAAGTGCAAAAGTGGTTTCCTGCACCAACACAAGTGCGAAAAGTGGTTTTTCAACACTAACACAAGTGCGAAATGTGGTTTTTCAACACTATCACAAGTGCGAAATTGGTTTTTCCACACTAATACAAGTGCAAAAGTGGTTTCCTGCACCAACACAAGTGCGAAAAGTGGTTTCCTGCACCAACACAAGTGCGAAAAGTGGTTTCCTGCACCAACACAAGTGCGAAAAGTGTTTTTTCCACACTAACACAAGTGCGAAATGTGGTTTTTCAACACTATCACAAGTGCAAAAAGTGTTTTTTCCACACTAATACAAGTGCAAAAGTGGTTTCCTGCACCAACACAAGTGCGAAAAGTGGTTTTTCAACACTAACACAAGTGCGAAAAGTGGTTTTTCCACACTATCACAAGTGCAAAAAGTGTTTTTTCCACACTAATAAAAGTGCGAAAAGTGGTTTTTCAACACTATCCCAAGTGCAAAAAGTGGGTTTTCCACACTAATACAAGTGCAAAAGTGGTTTCCTGCACTAACACAAGTGCGAAAAGTGGATTTTCAACAATAACACAAGTGCGAAAAGTGTTTTTTCCACACTAATACAAGTGCAAAAGTGGTTTCCTGCACCAACACAAGTGCGAAAAGTGGTTTTTCAACACTAACACAAGTGCGAAAAGTGGTTTTTCAACACTAACACAAGTGCAAAAGTGGTTTCCTTCACCAACACCAGTGCGAAAAGTGGTTTTTCAACACTATCACAAGTGCGAAAAGTGGGTTTTCCACACTAATACAAGTGCAAAAGTGGTTTCCTGCACCAACACAAGTGCGAAAAGTGGTTTTTCCACACTAATACAAGTGCAAAAGTGGTTTCCTGCACCAACACAAGTGCGAAAATTGGTTTTTCAACACTAACACATGTGCAAAGAGTGGTTTTTCCACACTAATACAAGTGCAAAAGTGGTTTCCTGCACCAACACAAGTGCAAAAGTGGTTTTTCAACACTAACACAAGTGCGAAAAGTGGTTTTTCAACACTATCACAAGTGCAAAAAGTGTTTTTTCCACACTAATACAAGTGCAAAAGTGGTTTCATGCACCAACACAAGTGCGAAAAGTGTTTTTTCAACACTAACACAAGTGCGAAAAGTGGTTTTTCAACACTATCACAAGTGCAAAAAGTGGTTTTTCCACACTAATACAAGTGCAAAAGTGGTTTCCTGCACCAACACAAGTGCGAAAAGTGGGTTTTCAACACTAACACAAGTGCGAAAAGTGGTTTTTCAACACTATCACAAGTGCAAAAAGTGTTTTTTCCACACTAATACAAGTGCAAAAAGTGTTTTTTCCACACTAATACAAGTGCAAAAGTGGTTTCCTGCACCAACACAAGTGCGAAAAGTGGTTTTTCAACACTTACACAAGTGGGAAAAGTGGTTTTTCAACACTAACACAAGTGTGAAAAGTGGTTTTTCAACACTAACACAAGTGCAAAAAGTGTTTTTTCCACACTAATACAAGTGCAAAAGTGGTTTCCTGCACCAACACAAGTGCGAAAAGTGGTTTTTCAACACTAACATAAGTGCGAAAAGTGGATTTTCAACACTAACACAAGTGCAAAAAGTGGTTTTTCAACAGTAACATAAGTGCGAAAAGTGGTTTTTCCACACTAATACAAGTGCAAAAGTGGTTTCCTGCACCAACACAAGTGCTAAAAGTGGTTTTTCAACACTAACACAAGTGCGAAAAGTGGATTTTCAACACTAACACAAGTGCGAAAAGTGGTTTTTCAACACTAACATAAGTGCGAAAAGTGGTTTTTCAACACTAACACAAGTGCGAAAAGTGGATTTTCCACACCAACACAAGTGCAAAAAGTGGATTTTCAACACCATCACAAGTGCAAAAAGTGGTTTTTCAACACTAACACAAGTGCGAAAAGTGGTTTTTCAACACTAACACAAGTGCGAAAAGTGGTTTTTCATCACTAACACAAGTGCGAAAAGTGGATTGTCCACACTAATACAGGTGCAAAAGTGGTTTCCTGCACCAACACAAGTGCGAAAAGTGGTTTTTCAACACTAACACAAGTGCGAAAAGTGGTTTTTCAACACTATCACAAGTGCAAAAAGTGTTTTTTCCACACTAATACAAGTGCAAAAGTGGTTTCCTGCACCAACACAAGTGCGAAAAGTGGTTTTTCAACACTAACATAAGCGCGAAAAGTGGTTTTTCAACACTAACACAAGTGCGAAAAGTGGATTTTCAACACTAACACAAGTGCGAAAAGTGGTTTTTCCACACTAATACAAGTGCAAAAGTGGTTTCCTGCACCAACACAAGTGCGAAAAGTGGTTTTTCAACACTAACACAAGTGTGAAAAGTGGTTTTTCAACACTATCACAAGTGCAAAAAGTGTTTTTTCCACACTAATACAAGTGCAAAAGTGGTTTCCTGCACCAACACAAGGGCGAAAAGTGGTTTTTCAACACTAACATAAGTGCGAAAATTGGTTTTTCAACACTAACACAAGTGCGAAAAGTGTTTTTTCCACACTAATACAAGTGCAAAAGTGGTTTCCTGCACCAACACAAGTGCGAAAAGTGGTTTTTCAACACTAACACAAGTGCGAAAAGTGGTTTTTCAACACCAACACAAGTGCGAAAAGTGGTTTTTCAACACTAACACAAGTGCGAAAAGTGGTTTTTCAACACTAACACAAGTGCGAAAAGTGGTTTTTCCACACTAATACACGTGCAAAAGTGGTTTCCTGCACCAACACAAGTGCGAAAAGTGGTTTTTCAACACTAACACAAGTGCGAAAAGTGGTTTTTCAACACTATCACAAGTGCAAAAAGTGTTTTTTCCACACTAATACAAGTGCAAAAGTGGTTTCCTGCACCAATACAAGTGCGAAAAGTGGTTTTTCAACACTAACACAAGTGCGAAAAGTGGTTTTTCAACACTATCACAAGTGCAAAAGTGTTTTTTCCACACTAATACAAGTGCAAAAGTGGTTTCCTCCACCAACACAAGTGCGAAAAGTGGTTTTTCAACATTAAGACAAGTGCGAAAAGTGGTTTTTCAACACTATCACAAGTGCAAAAGTGTTTTTTCCACACTAATACAAGTGCAAAAGTGGTTTCCTGCACCAACACAAGTGCGAAAAGTGGTTTTTCAACACTAACACAAGTGCGAAATGTGGTTTTCAACACTAACACAAGTGCGAAAAGTGGTTTTTCAACACTAACACAAGTGCGAAAAGTGGTTTTTCCACACTAATACAAGTGCAAAAGTGGTTTCCTGCACCAACACAAGTGCGAAAAGTGGTTTTTCAACACTAACTCAAGTGCGAAACGTGGTTTTTCAACACTAACACAGGTGCGAAAAGTGGTTTTTCAACACTAACACAAGTGCGAAAAGTGGTTTTTCAACACTATCACAAGTGCAAAAAGTGTTTTTTCCACACTAATACAAGTGCAAAAGTGGTTTCCTGCACCAACACAAGTGCGAAAAGTGGTTTTTCAACACTACCACAAGTGAGAAAAGTGGTTTTTCAACACTAACACAAGTGCGAAAAGTGTTTTTTCCACACTAATACAAGTGCAAAAGTGGTTTCCTGCACCAACACAAGTGCGAGGAGTGGTTTTTCAACACGAACACAAGTGCGAAAAGTGGTTTTTCAACACTAACACAAGTGCGAAAAGTGGTTTTTCAACACTAACACAAGTGCGAAAAGTGGTTTTTCAACACTAACACAAGTGCGAAAAGTGGATTTTCCACACTAATACAAGTGCAAAAGTGGTTTCCCGCACCAACACAAGTGCGAAAAGTGGTTTTTCAACACTAACACAAGTGCGAAAAGTCGTTTTTCAACACTATCACAAGTGCAAAAAGTGTTTTTTCCACACTAATACAAGTGCAAAAGTGGTTTCCTGCACCAACACAAGTGCGAAAAGTGGTTTTTCAACACGAACATAAGTGCGAAAAGTGGTTTTTCAACACTAACACAAGTGCGAAAAGTGGTTTTTCAACACTAACACAAGTGCGAAAAGTGGTTTTTCCACACTAATACAAGTGCAAAAGTGGTTTCCTGCACCAACACAAGTGCGAAAAGTGGTTTTTCAACACTAACACAAGTGCGAAAAGTGGTTTTTCAACACTATCACAAGTGCAAAAAGTGTTTTTTCCACACTAATACAAGTGCAAAAGTGGTTTCCTGCACCAACACAAGTGCGAAAAGTGGTTTTTCAACACTAACACAAGTGCGAAAAGTGGTTTTTCAACACTAACACAAGTGCGAAAAGTGTTTTTTCCACACTAATAGAAGTGCAAAATTGGTTTCCTGCACCAACACAAGTGCGAAAAGTTGTTTTTCAACACTAACACAAGTGCAAAAAGTGGTTTTTCAACACCAACACAAGTGCGAAAAGTGGTTTTTCAACACTAACACAAGTGCGAAAAGTGTTTTTTCACCACTAACACAAGTGCGAAAAGTGGTTTTTCCACACTAATACAAGTGCAAAAGTGGTTTCCTGCACCAACACAAGTGCGAAAAGTGGTTTTTCAATACTAACACAAGTGCGAAAAGTGGTTTTTCAACAATATCACAAGTGCAAAAAGTGTTTTTTCCACACTAATACAAGTGCAAAAGTGGTTTCCTGCACCAATACAAGTGCGAAAAGTGGTTTTTCAACACTAACACAAGTGCGAAATGTGGTTTTTCAACACTAACACAAGTGCGAAAAGTGGTTTTTCAACACTAACACAATTGCGAAAAGTGGTTTTTCAACACTATCACAAGTGCAAAAAGTGTTTTTTCCACACTAATACAAGTGCAAAAGTGGTTTCCTGCACCAGCACAAGTGCGAAAAGTGGTTTTTCAACACTAACACAAGTGCGAAAAGTGGTTTTTCAACACTAACACAAGTGCGAAAAGTGGTTTTTTCACACTATTACAAGTGCAAATGTGGTTTCCTGCACCAACACAAGTGCGAAAAGTGGTTTTTCAACACTAACACAAGTGCGAAAAGTGGTTTTTCAACACACACAAGTGCGAAAAGTTGTTTTTCAACACTAACACAAGTGCGAAAAGTGGTTTTTCAACACCAACACAAGTGCGAAAAGTGGATTTTCCACACTAATACAAGTGCGAAAAGTGGTTTTTCAACACTAACACAAGTGCGAAAAGTGGTTTTTCAACACTAACACAAGTGCGAAAAGTGGTTTTTCAACACTAACACAAGTGCGAAAAGTGGATTTTCCACACTAATACAAGTGCAAAAGTGGTTTCCTGCACCAACACAAGTGCGAAAAGTGGTTTTTCAACACTAACACAAGTGCGAAAAGTGGTTTTTCAACACTAACACAAGTGCGAAAAGTGGTTTTTCAACACTAACACAAGTGCGAAAAGTGGTTTTTCAACACTATCACAAGTGCAAAAAGTGTTTCTTCCACACTAATACAAGTGCAAAAGTGGTTTCCTGCACCAACACAAGTGCGAAAAGTGGTTTGTCAACACTAACACAAGTGCGAAAAGTGGTTTTTCAACACTATCACAAGTGCAAAAAGTGTTTTTTCCACACTAATACAAGTGCAAAAGTGGTTTCCTGCACCAACACAAGTGCGAAAAGTGGTTTTTCAACACTAACACAAGTGCGAAAAGTGGTTTTTCAACACTAACACAAGTGCGAAAAGTGGTTTTTCAACACTATCACAAGTGCAAAAAGTGTTTTTTCCACACTAATACAAGTGCAAAAGTGGTTTCCTGCACCAACACAAGTGCGAAAAGTTGTTTTTCAACACTAACACAAGTGCGAAAAGTGGTTTTTCAACACCAACACAAGTGCGAAAAGTGGTTTTTCAACACTAAACAAGTGCGAAAAGTGGTTTTTCAACACTAACACAAGTGCGAAAAGTGGTTTTTCCACACTAATACACGTGCAAAAGTGGTTTCCTGCACCAACACAAGTGCGAAAAGTGGTTTTTCAACACTAACACAAGTGCGAAAAGTGGTTTTTCAACACTACCACAAGTGCAAAAAGTGTTTTTTCCACACTAATACAAGTGCAAAAGTGGTTTCCTGCACCAATACAAGTGCGAAAAGTGGTTTTCCAACACTATCACAAGTGCAAAAGTGTTTTTTCCACACTAATACAAGTGCAAAAGTGGTTTCCTCCACCAACACAAGTGCGAAAAGTGGTTTTTCAACATTAACACAAGTGCGAAAAGTGGTTTTTCAACACTTTCACAAGTGCAAAAAGTGTTTTTTCCACACTAATACAAGTGCAAAAGTGGTTTCCTGCACCAACACAAGTGCAAAAGTGGTTTCCTGCACCAACACAAGTGCGAAAGTGGTTTCCTGCACCAACACAAGTGCGAAAAGTGGTTTTTCAACACTAACACAAGTGCGAAATGTGGTTTTCAACACTAACACAAGTGCGAAAAGTGGTTTTTCAACACTAACACAAGTGCGAAAAGTGTTTTTTCCACACTAATACAAGTGCAAAAGTGGTTTCCTGCACCAACACAAGTGCGAAAAGTGGTTTTTCAACATTAACACAAGTGCGAAAAGTGGTTTTTCAACACTTTCACAAGTGCAAAAAGTGTTTTTTCCACACTAATACAAGTGCAAAAGTGGTTTCCTGCACCAACACAAGTGCGAAAAGTGGTTTTTCAACACTAACTCAAGTGCGAAACGTGGTTTTTCAACACTAACACAGGTGCGAAAAGTGGTTTTTCAACACTAACACAAGTGCGAAAAGTGGTTTTTCAACACTATCACAAGTGCAAAAAGTGTTTTTTCCACACTAATACAAGTGCAAAAGTGGTTTCCTGCACCAACACAAGTGCGAAAAGTGGTTTTTCAACACTACCACAAGTGAGAAAAGTGGTTTTTCAACACTAACACAAGTTCGAAAAGTGTTTTTTCCAAACTAATACAAGTGCAAAAGTGGTTTCCTGCACCAACACAAGTGCGAAAAGTGGTTTTTCAACACTAACACAAGTGCGAAAAGTGGTTTTTCAACACTAACACAAGTGCGAAAAGTGGTTTTTCAACACTAACACAAGTGCGAATAGTGGTTTTTCAACACTAACACAAGTGCGAAAAGTGGTTTTTCAACACTAACACAAGTGCGAAAAGTGGATTTTCCACACTAATACAAGTGCAAAAGTGGTTTCCCACACCAACACAAGTGCGAAAAGTGGTTTTTCAACACTAACACAAGTGCGAAAAGTCGTTTTTCAACACTATCACAAGTGCAAAAAGTGTTTTTTCCACACTAATACAAGTGCAAAAGTGGTTTCCTGCACCAACTCAAGTGCGAAAAGTGGTTTTTCAACACTAACACAAGTGCGAAAAGTGGTTTTTCAACGCTAACACAAGTGCGAAAAGTGGATTTTCCACACTAATACAAGTGCAAAAGTGGTTCCCCACACCAACACAAGTGTGAAAAGTGGTTTTTCAACACTAACACAAGTGCGAAAAGTGGTTTTTCAACACTAACACAAGTGCGAAAAGTGGTTTTTCCACACTAATACAAGTGCAAAAGTCGTTTCCTGCACAACACAAGTGCGAAAAGTGGTTTTTCAACACTAACACAAGTGCGAAAAGTGGTTTTTCAACACTATCACAAGTGCAAAAAGTGTTTTTTCCACACTAATACAAGTGCAAAAGTGGTTTCCTGCACCAACACAAGTGCGAAAAGTGGTTTTTCAACACTAACACAAGTGCGAAAAGTGTTTTTTCCAAACTAATACAAGTGCAAAAGTGGTTTCCTGCACCAACACAAGTGCGAAAAGTGGTTTTTCAACACTAACACAAGTGCGAAAAGTGGTTTTTCAACACTAACACAAGTGCGAAAAGTGGTTTTTCAACAGTAACACAAGTGCGAAAAGTGGTTTTTCAACACTAACACAAGTGCGAAAAGTGGTTTTTCAACACTAACACAAGTGCGAAAAGTGGATTTTCCACACTAATACAAGTGCAAAAGTGGTTTCCCACACCAACACAAGTGCGAAAAGTGGTTTTTCAACACTAACACAAGTGCGAAAAGTCGTTTTTCAACACTATCACAAGTGCAAAAAGTGTTTTTTCCACACTAATACAAGTGCAAAAGTGGTTTCCTGCACCAACTCAAGTGCGAAAAGTGGTTTTTCAACACTAACACAATTGCGAAAAGTGGTTTTTCAACGCTAACACAAGTGCGAAAAGTGGATTTTCCACACTAATACAAGTGCAAAAGTGGTTCCCCACACCAACACAAGTGTGAAAAGTGGTTTTTCAACACTAACACAAGTGCGAAAAGTGTTTTTTCAACACTAACACAAGTGCGAAAAGTGGTTTTTCCACACTAATACAAGTGCAAAAGTCGTTTCCTGCACCAACACAAGTGCGAAAAGTGGTTTTTCAACACTAACACAAGTGCGAAAAGTGGTTTTTCAACACTATCACAAGTGCAAAAAGTGTTTTTTCCACACTAATACAAGTGCAAAAGTGGTTTCCTGCACCAACACAAGTGCGAAAAGTGGTTTTTCAACACTAACACAAGTGCGAAAAGTGGTTTTTCAACACTAACACAAGTGCGAAAAGTGTTTTTTCCACACTAATACAAGTGCAAAAGTGGTTTCCTGCACCAAAACAAGTGCGAAAAGTGGTTTTTCAACACTAACACAAGTGCGAAAAGTGGTTTTTTCAACACACTAACACAGTGTGTTAGTAAGTGTGCACACTAACACACTAACACACTAACATAAAAACACACAAACACAAGTGCAAAAAGTGGTTTTTCAACACCAACACAAGTGCGAAAAGTGGTTTTTCAACACTAACACAAGTGCGAAAAGTGTTTTCTCAACACTAACACAAGTGCGAAAAGTGGTTTTTCCACACTAATACAAGTGCAAAAGTGGTTTCCTGCACCAACACAAGTGCGAAAAGTGGTTTTTCAACACTAACACAAGTGCGAAAAGTGGTTTTTCAACACTATCACAAGTGCAAAAAGTGTTTTTTCCACACTAATACAAGTGCAAAAGTGGTTTCCTGCACCAATACAAGTGCGAAAAGTGGTTTTTCAACACTAACACAAGTGCGAAAAGTGGATTTTCAACACTAACACAAGTGCGAAAAGTGGTTTTTCAACACTAATACAAGTGCAAAAGTGGTTTCCTGTACCAACTCAAGTGCGAAAAGTGGTTTGTCAACACTAACACAAGTGCGAAAAGTGGTTTTTCAACACTATCACAACTGCAAAAAGTGTTTTTTCCACACTAATACAAGTGCAAAAGTGGTTTCCTGCACCAACACAAGTGCGAAAAGTGGTTTTTCAACACTAACACAAGTGCGATAAGTGGTTTTTCAACACTAACACAAGTGCGAAAAGTGGTTTTTTCAGACTAATACAAGTGCAAATGTGGTTTCCTGCACCAACACAAGTGCGAAAAGTGGTTTTTCAACACTAACACAAGTGCGAAAAGTGGTTTTTCAACACACACAAGTGCGAAAAGTTGTTTTTCAACACTAACACAAGTGCGAAAAGTGGTTTTTCAACACTAACACAGTGCGAAAAGTGGATTTTCCACACTAATACAAGTGTGAAAAGTGGTTTTTCAACACTAACACAAGTGCGAAAAGTGGTTTTTCAACACTAACACAAGTGCAAAAAGTGGTTTTTTCACACTAATACAAGTGCAAATGTGGTTTCCTGCACCAACACAAGTGCGAAAAGTGGTTTTTCAACACTAACACAAGTGCGAAAAGTGGTTTTTCAACACTAACACAAGTGCGAAAAGTGGTTTTTCAACACTAACACAAGTGTGAAAAGTGGATTTTCCACACTAATACAAGTGCAAAAGTGGTTTCCTGCACCAACACAAGTGCGAAAAGTGGTTTTTCAACACTAACACAAGTGCGAAAAGTGGTTTTTCAACACTAACACAAGTGCGAAAAGTGGTTTTTCAACACTAACACAAGTGCGAAAAGTGGTTTTTCAACACTATCACAAGTGCAAAAAGTGTTTCTTCCACACTAATACAAGTGCAAAAGTGGTTTCCTGCACCAACACAAGTGCAAAAAGTGGTTTGTCAACACTAACACAAGTGCGAAAAGTGGTTTTTCAACACTATCACAAGTGCAAAAAGTGTTTTTTCCACACTAATACAAGTGCAAAAGTGGTTTCCTGCACCAACACAAGTGCGAAAAGTGGTTTTTCAACACTAACACAGGTGCGAAAAGTGGTTTTTCAACACTAACACAAGTGCGAAAAGTGGTTTTTCAACACTAACACTGGTGCGAAAAGTGGTTTTTCAACACTAACACAAGTGCGAAAAGTGGTTTTTCAACACTATCACAAGTGCAAAAAGTGTTTTTTCCACACTAATACAAGTGCAAAAGTGGTTTCCTGCACCAACACAAGTGCGAAAAGTTGTTTTTCAACACTAACACAAGTGCGAAAAGTGTTTTTTCAACACCAACACAAGTGCGAAAAGTGGTTTTTCAACACTAACACAAGTGCGAAAAGTGGTTTTTCAACACTAACACAAGTGCGAAAAGTGGTTTTTCAACACTAACACAAGTGCGAAAAGTGGTTTTTCCACACTAATACACGTGCAAAAGTGGTTTCCTGCACCAACACAAGTGCGAAAAGTGGTTTTTCAACACTAACACAAGTGCGAAAAGTGGTTTTTCAACACTATCACAAGTGCAAAAAGTGTTTTTTCCACACTAATACAAGTGCAAAAGTGGTTTCCTGCACCAATACAAGTGCGAAAAGTGGTTTTTCAACACTAACACAAGTGCGAAAAGTGGTTTTCCAACACTATCACAAGTGCAAGTGTTTTTTCCACACTAATACAAGTGCAAAAGTGGTTTCCTCCACCAACACAAGTGCGAAAAGTGGGTTTTCAACATTAACACAAGTGCGAAAAGTGGTTTTCCAACACTTTCACAAGTGCAAAAAGTGTTTTTTCCACACTAATACAAGTGCAAAAGTGGTTTCCTGCACCAACACAAGTGCAAAAGTGGTTTCCTGCACCAACACAAGTGCGAAAAGTGGTTTTTAAACACTAACACAAGTGCGAAATGTGGTTTTCAACACTAACACAAGTGCGAAAAGTGGTTTTTCAACACTAACACAAGTGCGAAAAGTGGTTTTTCCACACTAATACAAGTGCAAAAGTGGTTTCCTGCACCAACACAAGTGCGAAAAGTGGTTTTTCAACACTAACTCAAGTGCGAAAAGTGGTTTTTCCACACTAATACAAGTGCAAAAGTGGTTTCCTGCACCAACACAAGTGCGAAAAGTTGTTTTTCAACACTAACACAAGTGCAAAAAGTGTTTTTTCCACACTAATACAAGTGCAAAAGTGGTTTCCTGCACCAACACAAGTGCGAAAAGTGGTTTTTCAACACTAACACAGGTGCGAAAAGTGGTTTTTCAACACTAACACAAGTGCGAAAAGTGGTTTTTCAACACTAACACAAGTGCAAAAAGTGGTTTTTCAACACTATCACAAGTGCAAAAAGTGTTTTTTCCACACTAATACAAGTGCAAAAGTGGTTTCCTGCACCAATACAAGTGCGAAAAGTGGTTTTTCAACACTAACACAAGTGCGAAAAGTGGATTTTCAACACTAACACAAGTGCGAAAAGTGGTTTTTCAACACTAATACAAGTGCAAAAGTGGTTTCCTGTACCAACTCAAGTGCGAAAAGTGGTTTGTCAACACTAACACAAGTGCGAAAAGTGGTTTTTCAACACTATCACAACTGCAAAAAGTGTTTTTTCCACACTAATACAAGTGCAAAAGTGGTTTCCTGCACCAACACAAGTGCGAAAAGTGGTTTTTCAACACTAACACAAGTGCGAAAAGTGGTTTTTCAACACTAACACAAGTGCGAAAAGTGGTTTTTTCACACTAATACAAGTGCAAATGTGGTTTCCTGCACCAACACAAGTGCGAAAAGTGGTTTTTCAACACTAACACAAGTGCGAAAAGTGGTTTTTCAACACACACAAGTGCGAAAAGTTGTTTTTCAACACTAACACAAGTGCGAAAAGTGGTTTTTCAACACCAACATAAGTGCGAAAAGTGGATTTTCCACACTAATACAAGTGTGAAAAGTGGTTTTTCAACACTAACACAAGTGCGAAAAGTGGTTTTTCAACACTAACACAAGTGCAAAAAGTGGTTTTTTCACACTAATACAAGTGCAAATGTGGTTTCCTGCACCAACACAAGTGCGAAAAGTGGTTTTTCAACACTAACACAAGTGCGAAAAGTGGTTTTTCAACACTAACACAAGTGCGAAAAGTGGTTTTTCAACACTAACACAAGTGTGAAAAGTGGATTTTCCACACTAATACAAGTGCAAAAGTGGTTTCCTGCACCAACACAAGTGCGAAAAGTGGTTTTTCAACACTAACACAAGTGCGAAAAGTGGTTTTTCAACACTAACACAAGTGCGAAAAGTGGTTTTTCAACACTAACACAAGTGCGAAAAGTGGTTTTTCAACACTATCACAAGTGCAAAAAGTGTTTCTTCCACACTAATACAAGTGCAAAAGTGGTTTCCTGCACCAACACAAGTGCAAAAAGTGGTTTGTCAACACTAACACAAGTGCGAAAAGTGGTTTTTCAACACTATCACAAGTGCAAAAAGTGTTTTTTCCACACTAATACAAGTGCAAAAGTGGTTTCCTGCACCAACACAAGTGCGAAAAGTGGTTTTTCAACACTAACACAGGTGCGAAAAGTGGTTTTTCAACACTAACACAAGTGCGAAAAGTGGTTTTTCAACACTAACACTGGTGCGAAAAGTGGTTTTTCAACACTAACACAAGTGCGAAAAGTGGTTTTTCAACACTATCACAAGTGCGAAAAGTGGTTTTTCAACACTAACACAAGTGCGAAAAGTGGTTTTTCCACACTAATACACGTGCAAAAGTGGTTTCCTGCACCAACACAAGTGCGAAAAGTGGTTTTTCAACACTAACACAAGTGCGAAAAGTGGTTTTTCAACACTATCACAAGTGCAAAAAGTGTTTTTTCCACACTAATACAAGTGCAAAAGTGGTTTCCTGCACCAATACAAGTGCGAAAAGTGGTTTTTCAACACTAACACAAGTGCGAAAAGTGGTTTTCCAACACTATCACAAGTGCAAGTGTTTTTTCCACACTAATACAAGTGCAAAAGTGGTTTCCTCCACCAACACAAGTGCGAAAAGTGGGTTTTCAACATTAACACAAGTGCGAAAAGTGGTTTTCCAACACTTTCACAAGTGCAAAAAGTGTTTTTTCCACACTAATACAAGTGCAAAAGTGGTTTCCTGCACCAACACAAGTGCAAAAGTGGTTTCCTGCACCAACACAAGTGCGAAAAGTGGTTTTTCAACACTAACACAAGTGCGAAATGTGGTTTTCAACACTAACACAAGTGCGAAAAGTGGTTTTTCAACACTAACACAAGTGCGAAAAGTGGTTTTTCCACACTAATACAAGTGCAAAAGTGGTTTCCTGCACCAACACAAGTGCGAAAAGTGGTTTTTCAACACTAACACAGGTGCGAAAAGTGGTTTTTCAACACTAACACAAGTGCGAAAAGTGGTTTTTCAACACTAACACAAGTGCAAAAAGTGGTTTTTCAACACTATCACAAGTGCAAAAAGTGTTTTTTCCACACTAATACAAGTGCAAAAGTGGTTTCCTGCACCAATACAAGTGCGAAAAGTGGTTTTTCAACACTAACACAAGTGCGAAAAGTGGATTTTCAACACTAACACAAGTGCGAAAAGTGGTTTTTCAACACTAATACAAGTGCAAAAGTGGTTTCCTGTACCAACTCAAGTGCGAAAAGTGGTTTGTCAACACTAACACAAGTGCGAAAAGTGGTTTTTCAACACTATCACAACTGCAAAAAGTGTTTTTTCCACACTAATACAAGTGCAAAAGTGGTTTCCTGCACCAACACAAGTGCGAAAAGTGGTTTTTCAACACTAACACAAGTGCGAAAAGTGGTTTTTCAACACTAACACAAGTGCGAAAAGTGGTTTTTTCACACTAATACAAGTGCAAATGTGGTTTCCTGCACCAACACAAGTGCGAAAAGTGGTTTTTCAACACTAACACAAGTGCGAAAAGTGGTTTTTCAACACACACAAGTGCGAAAAGTTGTTTTTCAACACTAACACAAGTGCGAAAAGTGGTTTTTCAACACCAACATAAGTGCGAAAAGTGGATTTTCCACACTAATACAAGTGTGAAAAGTGGTTTTTCAACACTAACACAAGTGCGAAAAGTGGTTTTTCAACACTAACACAAGTGCAAAAAGTGGTTTTTTCACACTAATACAAGTGCAAATGTGGTTTCCTGCACCAACACAAGTGCGAAAAGTGGTTTTTCAACACTAACACAAGTGCGAAAAGTGGTTTTTCAACACTAACACAAGTGCGAAAAGTGGTTTTTCAACACTAACACAAGTGTGAAAAGTGGATTTTCCACACTAATACAAGTGCAAAAGTGGTTTCCTGCACCAACACAAGTGCGAAAAGTGGTTTTTCAACACTAACACAAGTGCGAAAAGTGGTTTTTCAACACTAACACAAGTGCGAAAAGTGGTTTTTCAACACTAACACAAGTGCGAAAAGTGGTTTTTCAACACTATCACAAGTGCAAAAAGTGTTTCTTCCACACTAATACAAGTGCAAAAGTGGTTTCCTGCACCAACACAAGTGCAAAAAGTGGTTTGTCAACACTAACACAAGTGCGAAAAGTGGTTTTTCAACACTATCACAAGTGCAAAAAGTGTTTTTTCCACACTAATACAAGTGCAAAAGTGGTTTCCTGCACCAACACAAGTGCGAAAAGTGGTTTTTCAACACTAACACAGGTGCGAAAAGTGGTTTTTCAACACTAACACAAGTGCGAAAAGTGGTTTTTCAACACTAACACTGGTGCGAAAAGTGGTTTTTCAACACTAACACAAGTGCGAAAAGTGGTTTTTCAACACTATCACAAGTGCGAAAAGTGGTTTTTCAACACTAACACAAGTGCGAAAAGTGGTTTTTCCACACTAATACACGTGCAAAAGTGGTTTCCTGCACCAATACAAGTGCGAAAAGTGGTTTTTCAACACTAACACAAGTGCGAAAAGTGGTTTTCCAACACTATCACAAGTGCAAGTGTTTTTTCCACACTAATACAAGTGCAAAAGTGGTTTCCTCCACCAACACAAGTGCGAAAAGTGGGTTTTCAACATTAACACAAGTGCGAAAAGTGGTTTTCCAACACTTTCACAAGTGCAAAAAGTGTTTTTTCCACACTAATACAAGTGCAAAAGTGGTTTCCTGCACCAACACAAGTGCAAAAGTGGTTTCCTGCACCAACACAAGTGCGAAAAGTGGTTTTTCAACACTAACACAAGTGCGAAATGTGGTTTTCAACACTAACACAAGTGCGAAAAGTGGTTTTTCAACACTAACACAAGTGCGAAAAGTGGTTTTTCCACACTAATACAAGTGCAAAAGTGGTTTCCTGCACCAACACAAGTGCGAAAAGTGGTTTTTCAACACTAACTCAAGTGCGAAACGTGGTTTTTCAACACTAACACAGGTGCGAAAAGTGGTTTTTCAACACTAACACAAGTGCGAAAAGTGGTTTTTCAACACTATCACAAGTGCAAAAAGTGTTTTTTCCACACTAATACAAGTGCAAAAGTGGTTTCCTGCACCAACACAAGTGCGAAAAGTGGTTTTTCAACACTACCACAAGTGAGAAAAGTGGTTTTTGACACTAACACAAGTGCGAAAAGTGTTTTTTCCACACTAATACAAGTGCAAAAGTGGTTTCCTGCACCAACACAAGTGCGAAAAGTGGTTTTTCAACACTAACACAAGTGCGAAAAGTGGTTTTTCAACACTAACACAAGTGCGAAAAGTGGTTTTTCAACACTAACACAAGTGCGAAAAGTGGTTTTTCAACACTAACACAAGTGCGAAAAGTGGTTTTTCAACACTAACACAAGTGCGAAAAGTGGATTTTCCACACTAATACAAGTGCAAAAGTGGTTTCCCACACCAACACAAGTGCGAAAAGTGGTTTTTCAACACTAACACAAGTGCGAAAAGTCGTTTTTCAACACTATCACAAGTGCAAAAAGTGTTTTTTCCACACTAATACAAGTGCAAAAGTGGTTTCCTGCACCAACACAAGTGCGAAAAGTGGTTTTTCAACACTAACACAAGTGCGAAAAGTGGTTTTTCAACACTATCACAAGTGCAAAAAGTGTTTTTTCCACACTAATACAAGTGCAAAAGTGGTTTCCTGCACCAATACAAGTGCGAAAAGTGGTTTTTCAACACTAACACAAGTGCGAAAAGTGGTTTTTAAACACTAACACAAGTACGAAAAGTGTTTTTTCCACACTAATACAAGTGCAAAAGTGGTTTCCTGCACCAACACAAGTGCGAAAAGTAGTTTTTCAACACTAACACAAGTGCGAAAAGTGGTTTTTCAACACCAACACAAGTGCGAAAAGTGGTTTTTCAACACTAACACAAGTGCGAAAAGTGTTTTTTCAACACTAACACAAGTGCGAAAAGTGGTTTTTCCACACTAATACAAGTGCAAAAGTGGTTTCCTGCACCAACACAAGTGCGAAAAGTGGTTTTTCAACACTAACACAAGTGCGAAAAGTGGTTTTTCAACACTATCACAAGTGCAAAAAGTGTTTTTTCCACACTAATACAAGTGCAAAAGTGGTTTCCTGCACCAATACAAGTGTGAAAAGTGGTTTTTCAACACTAACACAAGTGCGAAAAGTGGTTTTTCAACACTAACACAAGTGCGAAAAGTGTTTTTTCAACACTAACACAAGTGCGAAAAGTGGTTTTTCCACACTAATACAAGTGCAAAAGTGGTTTCCTGCACCAACACAAGTGCGAAAAGTGGTTTGTCAACACTAACACAAGTGCGAAAAGTGGTTTTTCAACACTATCACAAGTGCAAAAAGTGTTTTTTCCACACTAATACAAGTGCAAAAGTGGTTTCCTGCACCAACACAAGTGCGAAAAGTGGTTTTGCAACACTAACACAAGTGCGAAAAGTGGTTTTTCAACACTATCACAAGTGCAAAAAGTGTTTTTTCCACACTAATACAAGTGCAAAAGTGGTTTCCTGCACCAACACAAGTGCAAAAAGTGGATTTGAGCACTAAAAGGAGCGCGACAAGTGGTTTTCCACACCAGCAGCTGTGCAAAAAGTGGTTTTCATCGCCAGCACAAGTGTGGAAATTGGTTTTGCAATACCAGCACATGTGTAAAAAGTGGTTTTCGATGCCAACACAAGTGTGGAAAGTGGTTTTGCAACACCAACACAAGTGCAAAAAGTGGTTTTCAATGCCAGCACAAGTGTGAAAAGTGTTTCTGCATCCCCATCCCAAGTGCAGAATGTTGTTTTCAATGCCAGCACAAGTGCGGAAAGTAGTTCTGCAACACCAGATCAAGTGTGGAAAGTGGTTTTCAACACCAGCGCAAGTGCGAAAAGTGGTTTTGCAACACCAACACAAGTGTGAAAGTGGTTTTGCAACACTAACACAAGTGTGTAAGTGGTTTTTGCAACAATAACACAAGTGCAAAAAGTGGTTTTGCAATACTAAACCAAATGCGAAAAGTGGTTTTCAACACGAGCACGAGTGCTGAAAATGGTTTTCAATGCCAGCATAAGTGTGGAAATTGGTTTTTCTAACATGAACACAAATGGGAATAATGGTTTACAACAGCAGCACGAGTGCGGAAAGTGGTTTGCAACACTAACACAAGTGTGGAAAGTGGTTATCAACATGAGCACAAGTGCGATAAGTGAATTTGCAACACTAACCCAATTAGGAAAAGTGGTTTTCAACACTAGCACGAGTGCGGAAAGTAGTTTTCAATGCCAGCACAAGTGTGCAAATTGGTTTTGCTACACTAACACAAGTGCGAAAGTGGTTCTGCAACACGAGCTCAAGTGTGGAAAGTGGTATTCAACGTCAGCACAAGTGCGCAAAGTGGTTTTGCAACACTAACACAAGTGCAGAATGTGGTTTTTAATGCCAGCGCAAGTGCGGAAAGTAGTTCTGCAACACCAGCTCAAGTGTGGAAAGTGGTTTTCAACACCAGCTCAAGTGCTGAAAATGGTTTTGCAACACTATCACAAGTGCAAAAAGTGGTTTGTCAACACTAACACAAGTGCGAAAAGTGGTTTTTCAACACTATCACAAGTGCAAAAAGTGTTTTTTCCACACTAATACAAGTGCAAAAGTGGTTTCCTGCACCAACACAAGTGCGAAAAGTGGTTTTTCAACACTAACACAAGTGCGAAAAGTGGTTTTTCAACACTAACACAAGTGCGAAAAGTGGTTTTTTCACACTAATACAAGTGCAAATGTGGTTTCCTGCACCAACACAAGTGCGAAAAGTGGTTTTTCAACACTAACACAAGTGCGAAAAGTGGTTTTTCAACACTAACACAAGTGCGAAAAGTGGTTTTTCAACACTAACACAAGTGCGAAAAGTGGTTTTTCAAAACTATCACAAGTGCAAAAAGTCGATTTTCAACACTATCACAAGTGCAAAAAGTGTTTCCACACTAATACAAGTGCAAAAGTGGTTTCCTGCACCAACACAAGTGCGAAAAGTGGTTTTCCAACACTAACACAAGTGCGAAAAGTGGTTTTTCAACACTAACACAAGTGCGAAAAGTGGTTTTTCAACACTATCACAAGTGCAAAAAGTGTTTTTTCCACACTAATACAAGTGCAAAAGTGGTTTCCTGCACCAACACAAGTGCGAAAAGTGGTTTTTCAACACTAACACAAGTGCGAAAAGTGTTTTTTCAACACTAACACAAGTGCGAAAAGTGGTTTTTCCACACTAATGCAAGTGCAAAAGTGGTTACCTGCACCAACACAAGTGCAAAAAGTGGTTTTTCAACACTAACACAAGTGCGAAAAGTGGTTTTTCAACACTATCCCAAGTGCAAAAAGTGTTTTTTCCACACTAATACAAGTGCAAAAGTGGTTTCCTGCACCAACACAAGTGCGAAAAGTGGTTTTTCAACACTAACATAAGTGCGAAAAGTGGTTTTTCAACACTATCACAAGTGCAAAAAGTGTTTTTTCCACACTAATACAAGTGCAAAAGTGGTTTCCTGCACCAACACAAGTGCGAAAAGTGGTTTTTCAACACTAACACAAGTGCGAAAAGTGGTTTTTCAACATTAACACAAGTGCGAAAAGTAGTTTTTCCACACTATCACAAGTGCAAAAAGTGTTTTTTCCACACTAATAAAAGTGTGAAAAGTGGTTTTTCAACACTATCCCAAGTGCAAAAAGTGTTTTTTCCACACTAATACAAGTGCAAAAGTGGTTTCCTGCACCAACACAAGTGCGAAACGTGGTTTTTCAACACTAACGCAAGTGCAAAAAGTGGTTTTTCAACACTATCACAAGTGCAAAAAGTGTTTTTTCCACACTAATACAAGTGCAAAAGTGGTTTCCTGCACCAACACAAGTGCGAAAAGTGGTTTTTCAACACTAACACAAGTGCGAAATGTGGTTTTTCAACACTATCACAAGTGCGAAATTGGTTTTTCCACACTAATACAAGTGCAAAAGTGGTTTCCTGCACCAACACAAGTGCGAAAAGTGGTTTTTCAACACTAACACAAGTGCGAAAAGTGGTTTTTCAACACTATCACAAGTGCAAAAAGTGTTTTTTCCATACTAATACAAGTGCAAAAGTGGTTTCCTGCACCAACACAAGTGCGAAAAGTGGTTTTTCAACACTAACACAAGTGCGAAAAGTGGTTTTTCAACACTAACACAAGTGCGAAAAGTGGTTTTTTCACACTAATACAAGTGCAAATGTGGTTTCCTGCACCAACACAAGTGCGAAAAGTGGTTTTTCAACACTAACACAAGTGCGAAAAGTGGTTTTTCAACACACACAAGTGCGAAAAGTTGTTTTTCAACACTAACACAAGTGCGAAAAGTGGTTTTTCAACACCAACATAAGTGCGAAAAGTGGATTTTCCACACTAATACAAGTGTGAAAAGTGGTTTTTCAACACTAACACAAGTGCGAAAAGTGGTTTTTCAACACTAACACAAGTGCAAAAAGTGGTTTTTTCACACTAATACAAGTGCAAATGTGGTTTCCTGCACCAACACAAGTGCGAAAAGTGGTTTTTCAACACTAACACAAGTGCGAAAAGTGGTTTTTCAACACTAACACAAGTGCGAAAAGTGGTTTTTCAACACTAACACAAGTGTGAAAAGTGGATTTTCCACACTAATACAAGTGCAAAAGTGGTTTCCTGCACCAACACAAGTGCGAAAAGTGGTTTTTCAACACTAACACAAGTGCGAAAAGTGGTTTTTCAACACTAACACAAGTGCGAAAAGTGGTTTTTCAACACTAACACAAGTGCGAAAAGTGGTTTTTCAACAATATCACAAGTGCAAAAAGTGTTTCTTCCACACTAATACAAGTGCAAAAGTGGTTTCCTGCACCAACACAAGTGCAAAAAGTGGTTTGTCAACACTAACACAAGTGCGAAAAGTGGTTTTTCAACACTATCACAAGTGCAAAAAGTGTTTTTTCCACACTAATACAAGTGCAAAAGTGGTTTCCTGCACCAACACAAGTGCGAAAAGTGGTTTTTCAACACTAACACAGGTGCGAAAAGTGGTTTTTCAACACTAACACAAGTGCGAAAAGTGGTTTTTCAACACTAACACTGGTGCGAAAAGTGGTTTTTCAACACTAACACAAGTGCGAAAAGTGGTTTTTCAACACTATCACAAGTGCAAAAAGTGTTTTTTCCACACTAATACAAGTGCAAAAGTGGTTTCCTGCACCAACACAAGTGCGAAAAGTTGTTTTTCAACACTAACACAAGTGCGAAAAGTGTTTTTTCAACACCAACACAAGTGCGAAAAGTGGTTTTTCAACACTAACACAAGTGCGAAAAGTGGTTTTTCAACACTAACACAAGTGCGAAAAGTGGTTTTTCAACACTAACACAAGTGCGAAAAGTGGTTTTTCCACACTAATACACGTGCAAAAGTGGTTTCCTGCACCAACACAAGTGCGAAAAGTGGTTTTTCAACACTAACACAAGTGCGAAAAGTGGTTTTTCAACACTATCACAAGTGCGAAAAGTGGTTTTCCAACACTATCACAAGTGCAAAAGTGGTTTCCTCCACCAACACAAGTGCGAAAAGTGGGTTTTCAACATTAACACAAGTGCGAAAAGTGGTTTTCCAACACTTTCACAAGTGCAAAAAGTGTTTTTTCCACACTAATACAAGTGCAAAAGTGGTTTCCTGCACCAACACAAGTGCAAAAGTGGTTTCCTGCACCAACACAAGTGCGAAAAGTGGTTTTTCAACACTAACACAAGTGCGAAATGTGGTTTTCAACACTAACACAAGTGCGAAAAGTGGTTTTTCAACACTAACACAAGTGCGAAAAGTGGTTTTTCCACACTAATACAAGTGCAAAAGTGGTTTCCTGCACCAACACAAGTGCGAAAAGTGGTTTTTCAACACTAACTCAAGTGCGAAACGTGGTTTTTCAACACTAACACAGGTGCGAAAAGTGGTTTTTCAACACTAACACAAGTGCGAAAAGTGGTTTTTCAACACTATCACAAGTGCAAAAAGTGTTTTTTCCACACTAATACAAGTGCAAAAGTGGTTTCCTGCACCAACACAAGTGCGAAAAGTGGTTTTTCAACACTACCACAAGTGAGAAAAGTGGTTTTTGACACTAACACAAGTGCGAAAAGTGTTTTTTCCACACTAATACAAGTGCAAAAGTGGTTTCCTGCACCAACACAAGTGCGAAAAGTGGTTTTTCAACACTAACACAAGTGCGAAAAGTGGTTTTTCAACACTAACACAAGTGCGAAAAGTGGTTTTTCAACACTAACACAAGTGCGAAAAGTGGTTTTTCAACACTAACACAAGTGCGAAAAGTGGTTTTTCAACACTAACACAAGTGCGAAAAGTGGATTTTCCACACTAATACAAGTGCAAAAGTGGTTTCCCACACCAACACAAGTGCGAAAAGTGGTTTTTCAACACTAACACAAGTGCGAAAAGTCGTTTTTCAACACTATCACAAGTGCAAAAAGTGTTTTTTCCACACTAATACAAGTGCAAAAGTGGTTTCCTGCACCAACACAAGTGCGAAAAGTGGTTTTTCAACACTAACACAAGTGCGAAAAGTGGTTTTTCAACACTATCACAAGTGCAAAAAGTGTTTTTTCCACACTAATACAAGTGCAAAAGTGGTTTCCTGCACCAATACAAGTGCGAAAAGTGGTTTTTCAACACTAACACAAGTGCGAAAAGTGGTTTTTAAACACTAACACAAGTACGAAAAGTGTTTTTTCCACACTAATACAAGTGCAAAAGTGGTTTCCTGCACCAACACAAGTGCGAAAAGTAGTTTTTCAACACTAACACAAGTGCGAAAAGTGGTTTTTCAACACCAACACAAGTGCGAAAAGTGGTTTTTCAACACTAACACAAGTGCGAAAAGTGTTTTTTCAACACTAACACAAGTGCGAAAAGTGGTTTTTCCACACTAATACAAGTGCAAAAGTGGTTTCCTGCACCAACACAAGTGCGAAAAGTGGTTTTTCAACACTAGACGGGTCAATATACTGCCTGACCCCAAAAAAATTGCAAATTTTTGTTTTATGCTTATTTCTAGTAGTTTATGAAGTGGAAGACAACATATTAAAAGTTGGACAATTTTGACGCATGGGAAAGTCCCTCAGTGACGTCAGAAAACAAGATGGCTGCCGGCAGATAAAACGTAAAAAAATTGACTGATAATCATCAGACCACTAACAATTTAAAGTTAATTTTGCACCAATATTTGTATTATGATCGTTGCTGGTAGTTTATGCAGTGCTAATCCTGAGACCATTCGCAATTTAAAGTAAATATTTGCACAAATATATGTTCTTTGATTGTTTCTGCCAGTCTATGACATGGAAAGCAACATATAAAAAATTGGACAATTTTGACACATGTGGAAGTACCATATGCCTTCTAGTCTTAGATTCCAGTTTCATCGTCCTCCTCCTCCTCCTCTATGTCTGGTTCAACACTCATATTGTCACAGTTGCTGTCCTGGCAATGTCCACATGCACTGGTGCACTCTAATCCATGCTTCCTACATGAACACCTTAGTGTTTTGCACCCCCCTGAACAGTTGCAGTGAATCATCTGAAGTAGTATGTCTGGAGCAGGGCTTTTGTCTGTCATCACTGGAACAAGTTTTCCTCCTTCTACCTTCCATCCCCACTCCGTTGGCTCCATTCCACAACAAAGGCCCATCCATTCCATTACCTGGTAATAGGTCCGCAGAGAATGAAACTTGCAGGCAGCGGATGTGGGTGGCAGTCTTTCAGGAGTGACAAATGCCTTAGCCCTTGCAACCTTTTTGCAGAGAATGTTGTATCTGATCGATGCCAATGAGTCGTTCTGATTTGCTTCAAACAATGCCACCATTGCTCTGCAGCCTGCAGTTTCAATAACATCCTGACTCTGCTGTGGTTTACAGAACACCTTTGAGCTGTCTATCAGTTCCTTTTCTTTCTTGATGATTCTTTGAAACCCTGACTTCTTTCCAATCCCAAAGACACGAGACGTTGCGTCACAGCCAGTTAATGCATGAAGGAACAATATATCTCTGCAGGCTGCATTTCCAAGTATCTGCTGAAGGACTTTGATATTGTAGACATTTGATTTTGCCTTGTCAGAACGGAAATAGAGTTCAATGCAGTTTGTCTCCACCATATAGAAGAGCAGGAGGAGAAGGAGATCTGTATCTTCTCCAATGAGGGTTGTAGATCTGGAAGCCGCATTTGCGACGGCCGCTTTTGCAATCTCAACATCAGCATCTCCCTCTGCTTGGATCACCTCACAGCCTTCCTTGTGCAACACCTCTATAATCAACAGTATCATTGCCTGCTTGTTTGACTCATTCGACAGAAAGTCCTCCTTTTTCCCAACAAATTTTGTTGACTCCGTAATGTTAACCTTGGTGGCATTCTTGTTTCTATTCCGACGTTGATGAGAACAGTCCTTTGTGCTTGGCCCAGCCTCATAACCATCAAACACAACAGTAGCTTTGCCATAGTGTCGTACTGTAAATGAGGCATATTCATCTGCAATGGAACTGTAGGTGAATCCCTCTGTCCACTTTAAGCGGTGAATAAGTGATCCCCCGTCAAGAACATAGTGATCTGTTCCTGGAACTGTCTGGTTGACAGCATTGTCAGATTTGGTTGTAGCATAATTCCTTATTGCCTCCGCCAACTGTGGTTTATCTGGCTGGCGCAGGATGTTTTTTTGCCTCAAAAAGAGACATTGGGTATGGGCAGAGTTCATATTTCATCACTTCACCTATCTGGAGATCTCCCGTCTGTGACACCACTAAGAACCTCTGGAATAGTAACGCTGGATCTATTTTAAGCTGTTCCTTCATGTATTGGTTCCCATATGCATTGGATTCACTATCGCCCAGGTATTGTTCCATTCTAGCCACGAGGTCTGTAATTGTTAACTGTTCCTCATCATTGTCTTCAAGAAAAGAGCACACCTTATCGAAAGCCTCATTCTGGTCACTGTCCTTAGGCCTTCCCATTTTTCGTCTCTTGTTTGACTCAGTCGGCTTGAACCGTTGTGGAATGTCTCGCATTGTGCGGAAATTAATGTTGCAGGACTTGTGGTACACACAGTCAGCTGCATGGAGATCACCCTCAAAATATTCAATGCGGCCTTGAACAGCAAGGGCCCATTCATCGCTCCTTGTTTTGCAATGAACTGATATAGTTTTAACAAATGCGTCAGTCTTCACGTAGCCAAAACTGGCTGTTTCTGCATGGCCTCGCTTTGGGCCCTCTTCCTTAACTTCAGTGCCGCAGAAAAGGCAATGTGTTTTACTGTCATATGGTCCCAGGGAAATGCGAGCACTCCTCTTGACTGATGGACCTGATTCCGCATGATCCTTCTTGGTTAAAGCAATGTCCTTTTTGTTTATGTGATTCACTCGGCATGATTTGTGAACACTGGTACCAGCTAGAATTCTGATGTCAACACCCCTTTCGGCACTTGCACGGTTGATGCCTTCTGCTCCTTTCTCACGAACTGATACTGTTTCCTCACAGTCCAATCCCCTTTGGCATAAAGGGCAGGTCTCTTTACCATATAAAGAGTTCATTTTCTATCTCTGAAAATACAAAAATGAGATCTTTTAGAAGCATGCAGTCAATTTACATTGGCCATATACATTGAATGCCATCAGAGCATTCTCCGCCCCTGAAACTGAGATATTTATGTAAGATATATATTAGGAGGAAACATACTATGGAATAATCTGCATAGTGGTCATCCCATTGCTTTCTGCATCTGAAATGAATTATATACAAGGGCTCTGTTGCTTAGTCACAAGGTGCACCAGGAAAAGATATGTATAGTCCAGAAGAAAAACATACTGATAGAACCCCCCCCCCCCCCCCCTTCCCCCAATCAACTGGTCCCATTCCTATTAAATAAATATGCATCCCCACAACTCTAGAACCTGGAAAATAAATACCATCATACACTACAGTTGTAGGAGTACAAAATACATGTAGAATATATGGGGCAATTGTATGCATAGGCCTACCTGTCTTTTTGCTACTGCCTTGGCCTTGGTTGTATTGTACTGTATCTCCTTGGTTGTATTGTATTGTATCTCCAATGTTTACCATACAACGTTGTCCAATTGAGTCCTAATTAGGTGTAATTAACTCATTCATGTGGAGTTGTTACTCAGTCAAGCTGCACAACTACCAGTGAGGAATTAGGTCATTAGCCTACATGCTGGGAGGTCATATTGTTAAAGACATGTGTCAGGTAGCAGATGTAAACATTGTTAAAGACACGAAACAAGTGTTATAAAATGTTGCCTTTGCAGCTGGTCTCAGTGGAACAAATTAATTTATATAAACAAAAAGAAACAAAAAAAAAAAACCAAAGACGTTTTCGACGTAGTGAATCGTGCATGGTTTTGTGACATTTTTATCATGTCAAAAATTTTTACTTTCCCATGGTCCATTTATGTCCAACTTTTGATATGTTCCTAAGTAAGTCTTAAAATATAAGGAAATGCAATAAAACTAAAATTTGCAATTTTTTTGGGGTACGGCTGTTCTGGTTGTATATTGACCCGTCTACACTAACACAAGTGCGAAAAGTGGTTTTTCAACACTATCACAAGTGCAAAAAGTGTTTTTTCCACACTAATACAAGTGCAAAAGTGGTTTCCTGCACCAATACAAGTGTGAAAAGTGGTTTTTCAACACTAACACAAGTGCGAAAAGTGGTTTTTCAACACTAACACAAGTGCGAAAAGTGTTTTTTCAACACTAACACAAGTGCGAAAAGTGGTTTTTCCACACTAATACAAGTGCAAAAGTGGTTTCCTGCACCAACACAAGTGCGAAAAGTGGTTTGTCAACACTAACACAAGTGCGAAAAGTGGTTTTTCAACACTATCACAAGTGCAAAAAGTGTTTTTTCCACACTAATACAAGTGCAAAAGTGGTTTCCTGCACCAACACAAGTGCGAAAAGTGGTTTTGCAACACTAACACAAGTGCGAAAAGTGGTTTTTCAACACTATCACAAGTGCAAAAAGTGTTTTTTCCACACTAATACAAGTGCAAAAGTGGTTTCCTGCACCAACACAAGTGCAAAAAGTGGATTTGAGCACTAAAAGGAGCGCGACAAGTGGTTTTCCACACCAGCAGCTGTGCAAAAAGTGGTTTTCATCGCCAGCACAAGTGTGGAAATTGGTTTTGCAATACCAGCACATGTGTAAAAAGTGGTTTTCGATGCCAACACAAGTGTGGAAAGTGGTTTTGCAACACCAACACAAGTGCAAAAAGTGGTTTTCAATGCCAGCACAAGTGTGAAAAGTGTTTCTGCATCCCCATCCCAAGTGCAGAATGTTGTTTTCAATGCCAGCACAAGTGCGGAAAGTAGTTCTGCAACACCAGATCAAGTGTGGAAAGTGGTTTTCAACACCAGCGCAAGTGCGAAAAGTGGTTTTGCAACACCAACACAAGTGTGAAAGTGGTTTTGCAACACTAACACAAGTGTGTAAGTGGTTTTTGCAACAATAACACAAGTGCAAAAAGTGGTTTTGCAATACTAAACCAAATGCGAAAAGTGGTTTTCAACACGAGCACGAGTGCTGAAAATGGTTTTCAATGCCAGCATAAGTGTGGAAATTGGTTTTTCTAACATGAACACAAATGGGAATAATGGTTTACAACAGCAGCACGAGTGCGGAAAGTGGTTTGCAACACTAACACAAGTGTGGAAAGTGGTTATCAACATGAGCACAAGTGCGATAAGTGAATTTGCAACACTAACCCAATTAGGAAAAGTGGTTTTCAACACTAGCACGAGTGCGGAAAGTAGTTTTCAATGCCAGCACAAGTGTGCAAATTGGTTTTGCTACACTAACACAAGTGCGAAAGTGGTTCTGCAACACGAGCTCAAGTGTGGAAAGTGGTATTCAACGTCAGCACAAGTGCGCAAAGTGGTTTTGCAACACTAACACAAGTGCAGAATGTGGTTTTTAATGCCAGCGCAAGTGCGGAAAGTAGTTCTGCAACACCAGCTCAAGTGTGGAAAGTGGTTTTCAACACCAGCACAAGTGCTGAAAATGGTTTTGCAACACTATCACAAGTGCAAAAAGTGGTTTGTCAACACTAACACAAGTGCGAAAAGTGGTTTTTCAACACTATCACAAGTGCAAAAAGTGTTTTTTCCACACTAATACAAGTGCAAAAGTGGTTTCCTGCACCAACACAAGTGCGAAAAGTGGTTTTTCAACACTAACACAAGTGCGAAAAGTGGTTTTTCAACACTAACACAAGTGCGAAAAGTGGTTTTTTCACACTAATACAAGTGCAAATGTGGTTTCCTGCACCAACACAAGTGCGAAAAGTGGTTTTTCAACACTAACACAAGTGCGAAAAGTGGTTTTTCAACACTAACACAAGTGCGAAAAGTGGTTTTTCAACACTAACACAAGTGCGAAAAGTGGTTTTTCAAAACTATCACAAGTGCAAAAAGTCGATTTTCAACACTATCACAAGTGCAAAAAGTGTTTCCACACTAATACAAGTGCAAAAGTGGTTTCCTGCACCAACACAAGTGCGAAAAGTGGTTTTCCAACACTAACACAAGTGCGAAAAGTGGTTTTTCAACACTAACACAAGTGCGAAAAGTGGTTTTTCAACACTATCACAAGTGCAAAAAGTGTTTTTTCCACACTAATACAAGTGCAAAAGTGGTTTCCTGCACCAACACAAGTGCGAAAAGTGGTTTTTCAACACTAACACAAGTGCGAAAAGTGTTTTTTCAACACTAACACAAGTGCGAAAAGTGGTTTTTCCACACTAATGCAAGTGCAAAAGTGGTTACCTGCACCAACACAAGTGCAAAAAGTGGTTTTTCAACACTAACACAAGTGCGAAAAGTGGTTTTTCAACACTATCTCAAGTGCAAAAAGTGTTTTTTCCACACTAATACAAGTGCAAAAGTGGTTTCCTGCACCAACACAAGTGCGAAAAGTGGTTTTTCAACACTAACATAAGTGCGAAAAGTGGTTTTTCAACACTATCACAAGTGCAAAAAGTGTTTTTTCCACACTAATACAAGTGCAAAAGTGGTTTCCTGCACCAACACAAGTGCGAAAAGTGGTTTTTCAACACTAACACAAGTGCGAAAAGTGGTTTTTCAACATTAACACAAGTGCGAAAAGTAGTTTTTCCACACTATCACAAGTGCAAAAAGTGTTTTTTCCACACTAATAAAAGTGTGAAAAGTGGTTTTTCAACACTATCCCAAGTGCAAAAAGTGTTTTTTCCACACTAATACAAGTGCAAAAGTGGTTTCCTGCACCAACACAAGTGCGAAACGTGGTTTTTCAACACTAACGCAAGTGCAAAAAGTGGTTTTTCAACACTATCACAAGTGCAAAAAGTGTTTTTTCCACACTAATACAAGTGCAAAAGTGGTTTCCTGCACCAACACAAGTGCGAAAAGTGGTTTTTCAACACTAACACAAGTGCGAAATGTGGTTTTTCAACACTATCACAAGTGCGAAATTGGTTTTTCCACACTAATACAAGTGCAAAAGTGGTTTCCTGCACCAACACAAGTGCGAAAAGTGGTTTCCTGCACCAACACAAGTGCGAAAAGTGTTTTTTCCACACTAACACAAGTGCGAAATGTGGTTTTTCAACACTATCACAAGTGCAAAAAGTGTTTTTTCCACACTAATACAAGTGCAAAAGTGGTTTCCTGCACCAACACAAGTGCGAAAAGTGGTTTTTCAACACTAACACAAGTGCGAAAAGTGGTTTTTCCACACTATCACAAGTGCAAAAAGTGTTTTTTCCAAACTAATAAAAGTGCGAAAAGTGGTTTTTCAACACTATCCCAAGTGCAAAAGTGGTTTCCTGCACCAACACAAGTGCGAAAAGTGGTTTTTCAACACTAACACAAGTGCGAAAAGTGGATTTTCAACACTAACACAAGTGCGAAAAGTGGTTTTTCAACACTAACATAAGTGCGAAAAGTGGTTTTTCAACACTAACACAAGTGCGAAAAGTGGATTTTCCACACCAACACAAGTGCAAAAAGTAGATTTTCAACACCATCACAAGTGCAAAAAGTGGTTTTTCAACACTAACACAAGTGCGAAAAGTGGTTTTTCAACACCAACACAAGTGCGAAAAGTGGTTTTTCAACACTAACACAAGTGCGAAAAGTGGTTTTTGCCACACTAATACAAGTGCAAAAGTGGTTTCCTGCACCAACACAAGGGCGAAAAGTGGTTTTTCAACACTAACATAAGTGCGAAAAGTGGTTTTTCAACACTAACACAAGTGCGAAAAGTGTTTTTTCCACACTAATACAAGTGCAAAAGTGGTTTCCTGCACCAACACAAGTGCGAAAAGTGGTTTTTCAACACTAACACAAGTGCGAAAAGTGGTTTTTCAACACCAACACAAGTGCGAAAAGTGGTTTTTCAACACTAACACAAGTGCGTAAAGTGGTTTTTCAACACTAACACAAGTGCGAAAAGTGGTTTTTCCACACTAATACACATGCAAAAGTGGTTTCCTGCACCAACACAAGTGTGAAAAGTGGTTTTTCAACACTAACACAAGTGCGAAAAGTGGTTTTTCAACACTATCACAAGTGCAAAAAGTGTTTTTTCCACACTAATACAAGTGCAAAAGTGGTTTCCTGCACCAATACAAGTGCGAAAAGTGTTTTTTCAACACTAACACAAGTGCGAAAAGTGGTTTTTCAACACTATCACAAGTGCAAAAGTGTTTTTTCCACACTAATACAAGTGCAAAAGTGGTTTCCTCCACCAACACAAGTGCGAAAAGTGGTTTTTCAACATTAAGACAAGTGCGAAAAGTGGTTTTTCAACACTATCACAAGTGCAAAAGTGTTTTTTCCACACTAATACAAGTGCAAAAGTGGTTTCCTGCACCAACACAAGTGCGAAAAGTGGTTTTTCAACACTAACACAAGTGCGAAATGTGGTTTTCAACACTAACACAAGTGCGAAAAGTGGTTTTTCAACACTAACACAAGTGCGAAAAGTGGTTTTTCCACACTAATACAAGTGCAAAAGTGGTTTCCTGCACCAACACAAGTGCGAAAAGTGGTTTTTCAACACTAACTCAAGTGCAAAACGTGGTTTTTCAACACTAACACAGGTGCGAAAAGTGGTTTTTCAACACTAACACAAGTGCGAAAAGTGGTTTTTCAACACTATCACAAGTGCAAAAAGTGTTTTTTCCACACTAATACAAGTGCAAAAGTGGTTTCCTGCACCAACACAAGTGCGAAAAGTGGTTTTTCAACACTACCACAAGTGAGAAAAGTGGTTTTTCAACACTAACACAAGTGCGAAAAGTGTTTTTTCCACACTAATACAAGTGCAAAAGTGGTTTCCTGCACCAACACAAGTGCGAAAAGTGGTTTTTCAACACGAACACAAGTGCGAAAAGTGGTTTTTCAACACTAACACAAGTGCGAAAAGTGGTTTTTCAACACTAACACAAGTGCAAAAAGTGGTTTTTCAACACTAACACAAGTGCGAAAAGTGGATTTTCCACACTAATACAAGTGCAAAAATGGTTTCCCGCACCAACACAAGTGCGAAAAGTGGTTTTTCAACACTAACACAAGTGCGAAAAGTTGTTTTTCAACACTATCACAAGTGCAAAAAGTGTTTTTTCCACACTAATACAAGTGCAAAAGTGGTTTCCTGCACCAACACAAGTGCGAAAAGTGGTTTTTCAACACTAACACAAGTGCGAAAAGTGGTTTTTCAACACTAACACAAGTGCGAAAAGTGGTTTTTCAACACTATCACAAGTGCAAAAAGTGTTTTTTCCACACTAATACAAGTGCAAAAGTGGTTTCCTGCACCAACACAAGTGCGAAAAGTGGTTTTTCAACACTAACACAAGTGCGAAAAGTGGTTTTTCAACACTAACACAAGTGCGAAAAGTGTTTTTTCCACACTAATACAAGTGCAAAAGTGGTTTCCTGCACCAACACAAGTGCGAAAAGTGGTTTTTCAACACTAACACAAGTGCAAAAAGTGGTTTTTCAACACCAACACAAGTGCGAAAAGTGGTTTTTCAACACTAACACAAGTGCGAAAAGTGTTTTTTCAACACTAACACAAGTGCGAAAAGTGGTTTTTCCACACTAATACAAGTGCAAAAGTGGTTTCCTGCACCAACACAAGTGCGAAAAGTGGTTTTTCAACACTAACACAAGTGCGAAAAGTGGTTTTTCCACACTAATACAAGTGCAAAAGTGGTATCCTGCACCAACACAAGTGCGAAAAGTGGGTTTTCAACACTAACACAAGTGCGAAAAGTGGTTTTTCAACACTATCACAAGTGCAAAAAGTGTTTTTTCCACACTAATACAAGTGCAAAAAGTGTTTTTTCCACACTAATACAAGTGCAAAAGTGGTTTCCTGCACCAACACAAGTGCGAAAAGTGGTTTTTCAACACTTACACAAGTGGGAAAAGTGGTTTTTCAACACTAACACAAGTGTGAAAAGTGGTTTTTCAACACTAACACAAGTGCAAAAAGTGTTTTTTCCACACTAATACAAGTGCAAAAGTGGTTTCCTGCACCAACACAAGTGCGAAAAGTGGTTTTTCAACACTAACACAAGTGCGAAAAGTGGATTTTCAACACTAACACAAGTGCGAAAAGTGGTTTTTCAACACTAACATAAGTGCGAAAAGTGGTTTTTCAACACTAACACAAGTGCGAAAAGTGGATTTTCCACACCAACACAAGTGCAAAAAGTAGATTTTCAACACCATCACAAGTGCAAAAAGTGGTTTTTCAACACTAACACAAGTGCGAAAAGTGGTTTTTCAACACCAACACAAGTGCGAAAAGTGGTTTTTCAACACTAACACAAGTGCGAAAAGTGGTTTTTGCCACACTAATACAAGTGCAAAAGTGGTTTCCTGCACCAACACAAGGGCGAAAAGTGGTTTTTCAACACTAACATAAGTGCGAAAAGTGGTTTTTCAACACTAACACAAGTGCAAAAAGTGTTTTTTCCACACTAATACAAGTGCAAAAGTGGTTTCCTGCACCAACACAAGTGCGAAAAGTGGTTTTTCAACACTAACACAAGTGCGAAAAGTGGTTTTTCAACACCAACACAAGTGCGAAAAGTGGTTTTTCAACACTAACACAAGTGCGAAAAGTGGTTTTTCAACACTAACACAAGTGCGAAAAGTGGTTTTTCAACATTAAGACAAGTGCGAAAAGTGGTTTTTCAACACTATCACAAGTGCAAAAGTGTTTTTTCCACACTAATACAAGTGCAAAAGTGGTTTCCTGCACCAACACAAGTGCGAAAAGTGGTTTTTCAACACTAACACAAGTGCGAAATGTGGTTTTCAACACTAACACAAGTGCGAAAAGTGGTTTTTCAACACTAACACAAGTGCGAAAAGTGGTTTTTCCACACTAATACAAGTGCAAAAGTGGTTTCCTGCACCAACACAAGTGCGAAAAGTGGTTTTTCAACACTAACTCAAGTGCAAAACGTGGTTTTTCAACACTAACACAGGTGCGAAAAGTGGTTTTTCAACACTAGCACAAGTGCGAAAAGTGGTTTTTCAACACTATCACAAGTGCAAAAAGTGTTTTTTCCACACTAATACAAGTGCAAGAGTGGTTTCCTGCACCAACACAAGTGCGAAAAGTGGTTTTTCAACACTACCACAAGTGAGAAAAGTGGTTTTTCAACACTAACACAAGTGCGAAAAGTGTTTTTTCCACACTAATACAAGTGCAAAAGTGGTTTCCTGCACCAACACAAGTGCGAAAAGTGGTTTTTCAACACGAACACAAGTGCGAAAAGTGGTTTTTCAACACTAACACAAGTGCGAAAAGTGGTTTTTCAACACTAACACAAGTGCAAAAAGTGGTTTTTCAACACTAACACAAGTGCGAAAAGTGGATTTTCCACACTAATACAAGTGCAAAAGTGGTTTCCCGCACCAACACAAGTGCGAAAAGTGGTTTTTCAACACTAACACAAGTGCGAAAAGTCGTTTTTCAACACTATCACAAGTGCAAAAAGTGTTTTTTCCACACTAATACAAGTGCAAAAGTGGTTTCCTGCACCAACACAAGTGCGAAAAGTGGTTTTTCAACACTAACATAAGTGCGAAAAGTGGTTTTTCAACACTAACACAAGTGCGAAAAGTGGTTTTTCAACACTAACACAAGTGCGAAAAGTGGTTTTTCCACACTAATACAAGTGCAAAAGTGGTTTCCTGCACCAACACAAGTGCGAAAAGTGGTTTTTCAACACTAACACAAGTGCGAAAAGTGGTTTTTCAACACTATCACAAGTGCAAAAAGTGTTTTTTCCACACTAATACAAGTGCAAAAGTGGTTTCCTGCACCAACACAAGTGCGAAAAGTGGTTTTTCAACACTAACACAAGTGCGAAAAGTGGTTTTTCAACACTAACACAAGTGCGAAAAGTGTTTTTTCCACACTAATACAAGTGCAAAAGTGGTTTCCTGCACCAACACAAGTGCGAAAAGTGGTTTTTCAACACTAACACAAGTGCAAAAAGTGGTTTTTCAACACCAACACAAGTGCGAAAAGTGGTTTTTCAACACTAACACAAGTGCGAAAAGTGTTTTTTCAACACTAACACAAGTGCGAAAAGTGGTTTTTCCACACTAATACAAGTGCAAAAGTGGTTTCCTGCACCAACACAAGTGCGAAAAGTGGTTTTTCAACACTAACACAAGTGCGAAAAGTGGTTTTTCCACACTAATACAAGTGCAAAAGTGGTATCCTGCACCAACACAAGTGCGAAAAGTGGGTTTTCAACACTAACACAAGTGCGAAAAGTGGTTTTTCAACACTATCACAAGTGCAAAAAGTGTTTTTTCCACACTAATACAAGTGCAAAAAGTGTTTTTTCCACACTAATACAAGTGCAAAAGTGGTTTCCTGCACCAACACAAGTGCGAAAAGTGGTTTTTCAACACTTACACAAGTGGGAAAAGTGGTTTTTCAACACTAACACAAGTGTGAAAAGTGGTTTTTCAACACTAACACAAGTGCAAAAAGTGTTTTTTCCACACTAATACAAGTGCAAAAGTGGTTTCCTGCACGAACACAAGTGCGAAAAGTGGTTTTTCAACACTAACACAAGTGCGAAAAGTGGTTTTTCAACACTAACACAAGTGCAAAAAGTGGTTTTTCAACACTAACACAAGTGCGAAAAGTGGATTTTCCACACTAATACAAGTGCAAAAGTGGTTTCCCGCACCAACACAAGTGCGAAAAGTGGTTTTTCAACACTAACACAAGTGCGAAAAGTCGTTTTTCAACACTATCACAAGTGCAAAAAGTGTTTTTTCCACACTAATACAAGTGCAAAAGTGGTTTCCTGCACCAACACAAGTGCGAAAAGTGGTTTTTCAACACTAACATAAGTGCGAAAAGTGGTTTTTCAACACTAACACAAGTGCGAAAAGTGGTTTTTCAACACTAACACAAGTGCGAAAAGTGGTTTTTCCACACTAATACAAGTGCAAAAGTGGTTTCCTGCACCAACACAAGTGCGAAAAGTGGTTTTTCAACACTAACACAAGTGCGAAAAGTGGTTTTTCAACACTATCACAAGTGCAAAAAGTGTTTTTTCCACACTAATACAAGTGCAAAAGTGGTTTCCTGCACCAACACAAGTGCGAAAAGTGGTTTTTCAACACTAACACAAGTGCGAAAAGTGGTTTTTCAACACTAACACAAGTGCGAAAAGTGTTTTTTCCACACTAATACAAGTGCAAAAGTGGTTTCCTGCACCAACACAAGTGCGAAAAGTGGTTTTTCAACACTAACACAAGTGCAAAAAGTGGTTTTTCAACACCAACACAAGTGCGAAAAGTGGTTTTTCAACACTAACACAAGTGCGAAAAGTGTTTTTTCAACACTAACACAAGTGCGAAAAGTGGTTTTTCCACACTAATACAAGTGCAAAAGTGGTTTCCTGCACCAACACAAGTGCGAAAAGTGGTTTTTCAACACTAACACAAGTGCGAAAAGTGGTTTTTCCACACTAATACAAGTGCAAAAGTGGTATCCTGCACCAACACAAGTGCGAAAAGTGGGTTTTCAACACTAACACAAGTGCGAAAAGTGGTTTTTCAACACTAACACAAGTGCGAAAAGTGTTTTTTCCACACTAATACAAGTGCAAAAGTGGTTTCCTGCACCAACACAAGTGCGAAAAGTGGTTTTTCAACACGAACACAAGTGCGAAAAGTGGTTTTTCAACACTAACACATGTGCGAAAAGTGGTTTTTCAACACTAACACAAGTGCAAAAAGTGGTTTTTCAACACTAACACAAGTGCGAAAAGTGGATTTTCCACACTAATACAAGTGCAAAAGTGGTTTCCCGCACCAACACAAGTGCGAAAAGTGGTTTTTCAACACTAACACAAGTGCGAAAAGTCGTTTTTCAACACTATCACAAGTGCAAAAAGTGTTTTTTCCACACTAATACAAGTGCAAAAGTGGTTTCCTGCACCAACACAAGTGCGAAAAGTGGTTTTTCAACACTAACATAAGTGCGAAAAGTGGTTTTTCAACACTAACACAAGTGCGAAAAGTGGTTTTTCAACACTAACACAAGTGCGAAAAGTGGTTTTTCCACACTAATACAAGTGCAAAAGTGGTTTCCTGCACCAACACAAGTGCGAAAAGTGGTTTTTCAACACTAACACAAGTGCGAAAAGTGGTTTTTCAACACTATCACAAGTGCAAAAAGTGTTTTTTCCACACTAATACAAGTGCAAAAGTGGTTTCCTGCACCAACACAAGTGCGAAAAGTGGTTTTTCAACACTAACACAAGTGCGAAAAGTGGTTTTTCAACACTAACACAAGTGCGAAAAGTGTTTTTTCCACACTAATACAAGTGCAAAAGTGGTTTCCTGCACCAACACAAGTGCGAAAAGTGGTTTTTCAACACTAACACAAGTGCAAAAAGTGGTTTTTCAACACCAACACAAGTGCGAAAAGTGGTTTTTCAACACTAACACAAGTGCGAAAAGTGTTTTTTCAACACTAACACAAGTGCGAAAAGTGGTTTTTCCACACTAATACAAGTGCAAAAGTGGTTTCCTGCACCAACACAAGTGCGAAAAGTGGTTTTTCAACACTAACACAAGTGCGAAAAGTGGTTTTTCCACACTAATACAAGTGCAAAAGTGGTATCCTGCACCAACACAAGTGCGAAAAGTGGGTTTTCAACACTAACACAAGTGCGAAAAGTGGTTTTTCAACACTATCACAAGTGCAAAAAGTGTTTTTTCCACACTAATACAAGTGCAAAAAGTGTTTTTTCCACACTAATACAAGTGCAAAAGTGGTATCCTGCACCAACACAAGTGCGAAAAGTGGTTTTTCAACACTTACACAAGTGGGAAAAGTGGTTTTTCAACACTAACACAAGTGTGAAAAGTGGTTTTTCAACACTAACACAAGTGCAAAAAGTGTTTTTTCCACACTAATACAAGTGCAAAAGTGGTTTCCTGCACCAACACAAGTGCGAAAAGTGGTTTTTCAACACTAACACAAGTGCGAAAAGTGGATTTTCAACACTAACACAAGTGCGAAAAGTGGTTTTTCAACACTAACATAAGTGCGAAAAGTGGTTTTTCAACACTAACACAAGTGCGAAAAGTGGATTTTCCACACCAACACAAGTGCAAAAAGTAGATTTTCAACACCATCACAAGTGCAAAAAGTGGTTTTTCAACACTAACACAAGTGCGAAAAGTGGTTTTTCAACACCAACACAAGTGCGAAAAGTGGTTTTTCAACACTAACACAAGTGCGAAAAGTGGTTTTTGCCACACTAATACAAGTGCAAAAGTGGTTTCCTGCACCAACACAAGGGCGAAAAGTGGTTTTTCAACACTAACATAAGTGCGAAAAGTGGTTTTTCAACACTAACACAAGTGCAAAAAGTGTTTTTTCCACACTAATACAAGTGCAAAAGTGGTTTCCTGCACCAACACAAGTGCGAAAAGTGGTTTTTCAACACTAACACAAGTGCGAAAAGTGGTTTTTCAACACCAACACAAGTGCGAAAAGTGGTTTTTCAACACTAACACAAGTGCGAAAAGTGGTTTTTCAACACTAACACAAGTGCGAAAAGTGGTTTTTCAACATTAAGACAAGTGCGAAAAGTGGTTTTTCAACACTATCACAAGTGCAAAAGTGTTTTTTCCACACTAATACAAGTGCAAAAGTGGTTTCCTGCACCAACACAAGTGCGAAAAGTGGTTTTTCAACACTAACACAAGTGCGAAATGTGGTTTTCAACACTAACACAAGTGCGAAAAGTGGTTTTTCAACACTAACACAAGTGCGAAAAGTGGTTTTTCCACACTAATACAAGTGCAAAAGTGGTTTCCTGCACCAACACAAGTGCGAAAAGTGGTTTTTCAACACTAACTCAAGTGCAAAACGTGGTTTTTCAACACTAACACAGGTGCGAAAAGTGGTTTTTCAACACTAGCACAAGTGCGAAAAGTGGTTTTTCAACACTATCACAAGTGCAAAAAGTGTTTTTTCCACACTAATACAAGTGCAAGAGTGGTTTCCTGCACCAACACAAGTGCGAAAAGTGGTTTTTCAACACTACCACAAGTGAGAAAAGTGGTTTTTCAACACTAACACAAGTGCGAAAAGTGTTTTTTCCACACTAATACAAGTGCAAAAGTGGTTTCCTGCACCAACACAAGTGCGAAAAGTGGTTTTTCAACACGAACACAAGTGCGAAAAGTGGTTTTTCAACACTAACACAAGTGCGAAAAGTGGTTTTTCAACACTAACACAAGTGCAAAAAGTGGTTTTTCAACACTAACACAAGTGCGAAAAGTGGATTTTCCACACTAATACAAGTGCAAAAGTGGTTTCCCGCACCAACACAAGTGCGAAAAGTGGTTTTTCAACACTAACACAAGTGCGAAAAGTCGTTTTTCAACACTATCACAAGTGCAAAAAGTGTTTTTTCCACACTAATACAAGTGCAAAAGTGGTTTCCTGCACCAACACAAGTGCGAAAAGTGGTTTTTCAACACTAACATAAGTGCAAAAAGTGGTTTTTCAACACTAACACAAGTGCGAAAAGTGGTTTTTCAACACTAACACAAGTGCGAAAAGTGGTTTTTCCACACTAATACAAGTGCAAAAGTGGTTTCCTGCACCAACACAAGTGCGAAAAGTGGTTTTTCAACACTAACACAAGTGCGAAAAGTGGTTTTTCAACACTATCACAAGTGCAAAAAGTGTTTTTTCCACACTAATACAAGTGCAAAAGTGGTTTCCTGCACCAACACAAGTGCGAAAAGTGGTTTTTCAACACTAACACAAGTGCGAAAAGTGGTTTTTCAACACTAACACAAGTGCGAAAAGTGTTTTTTCCACACTAATACAAGTGCAAAAGTGGTTTCCTGCACCAACACAAGTGCGAAAAGTGGTTTTTCAACACTAACACAAGTGCAAAAAGTGGTTTTTCAACACCAACACAAGTGCGAAAAGTGGGTTTTTCAACACTAACACAAGTGCGAAAAGTGTTTTTTCAACACTAACACAAGTGCGAAAAGTGGTTTTTCCACACTAATACAAGTGCAAAAGTGGTTTCCTGCACCAACACAAGTGCGAAAAGTGGTTTTTCAACACTAACACAAGTGCGAAAAGTGGTTTTTCCACACTAATACAAGTGCAAAAGTGGTATCCTGCACCAACACAAGTGCGAAAAGTGGGTTTTCAACACTAACACAAGTGCGAAAAGTGGTTTTTCAACACTATCACAAGTGCAAAAAGTGTTTTTTCCACACTAATACAAGTGCAAAAAGTGTTTTTTCCACACTAATACAAGTGCAAAAGTGGTTTCCTGCACCAACACAAGTGCGAAAAGTGGTTTTTCAACACTTACACAAGTGGGAAAAGTGGTTTTTCAACACTAACACAAGTGTGAAAAGTGGTTTTTCAACACTAACACAAGTGCAAAAAGTGTTTTTTCCACACTAATACAAGTGCAAAAGTGGTTTCCTGCACGAACACAAGTGCGAAAAGTGGTTTTTCAACACTAACACAAGTGCGAAAAGTGGTTTTTCAACACTAACACAAGTGCAAAAAGTGGTTTTTCAACACTAACACAAGTGCGAAAAGTGGATTTTCCACACTAATACAAGTGCAAAAGTGGTTTCCCGCACCAACACAAGTGCGAAAGTGGTTTTTCAACACTAACACAAGTGCGAAAAGTCGTTTTTCAACACTATCACAAGTGCAAAAAGTGTTTTTTCCACACTAATACAAGTGCAAAAGTGGTTTCCTGCACCAACACAAGTGCGAAAAGTGGTTTTTCAACACTAACATAAGTGCGAAAAGTGGTTTTTCAACACTAACACAAGTGCGAAAAGTGGTTTTTCAACACTAACACAAGTGCGAAAAGTGGTTTTTCCACACTAATACAAGTGCAAAAGTGGTTTCCTGCACCAACACAAGTGCGAAAAGTGGTTTTTCAACACTAACACAAGTGCGAAAAGTGGTTTTTCAACACTATCACAAGTGCAAAAAGTGTTTTTTCCACACTAATACAAGTGCAAAAGTGGTTTCCTGCACCAACACAAGTGCGAAAAGTGGTTTTTCAACACTAACACAAGTGCGAAAAGTGGTTTTTCAACACTAACACAAGTGCGAAAAGTGTTTTTTCCACACTAATACAAGTGCAAAAGTGGTTTCCTGCACCAACACAAGTGCGAAAAGTGGTTTTTCAACACTAACACAAGTGCAAAAAGTGGTTTTTCAACACCAACACAAGTGCGAAAAGTGGTTTTTCAACACTAACACAAGTGCGAAAAGTGTTTTTTCAACACTAACACAAGTGCGAAAAGTGGTTTTTCCACACTAATACAAGTGCAAAAGTGGTTTCCTGCACCAACACAAGTGCGAAAAGTGGTTTTTCAACACTAACACAAGTGCGAAAAGTGGTTTTTCCACACTAATACAAGTGCAAAAGTGGTATCCTGCACCAACACAAGTGCGAAAAGTGGGTTTTCAACACTAACACAAGTGCGAAAAGTGGTTTTTCAACACTATCACAAGTGCAAAAAGTGTTTTTTCCACACTAATACAAGTGCAAAAAGTGTTTTTTCCACACTAATACAAGTGCAAAAGTGGTTTCCTGCACCAACACAAGTGCGAAAAGTGGTTTTTCAACACTTACACAAGTGGGAAAAGTGGTTTTTCAACACTAACACAAGTGTGAAAAGTTGTTTTTCAACACTAACACAAGTGCAAAAAGTGTTTTTTCCACACTAATACAAGTGCAAAAGTGGTTTCCTGCACCAACACAAGTGCGAAAAGTGGTTTTTCAACACTAACACAAGTGCGAAAAGTGGATTTTCAACACTAACACAAGTGCGAAAAGTGGTTTTTCAACACTAACATAAGTGCGAAAAGTGGTTTTTCAACACTAACGCAAGTGCGAAAAGTGGATTTTCCACACCAACACAAGTGCAAAAAGTAGATTTTCAACACCATCACAAGTGCAAAAAGTGGTTTTTCAACACTAACACAAGTGCGAAAAGTGGTTTTTCAACACCAACACAAGTGCGAAAAGTGGTTTATCAACACTAACACAAGTGCGAAAAGTGGTTTTTGCCACACTAATACAAGTGCAAAAGTGGTTTCCTGCACCAACACAAGGGCGAAAAGTGGTTTTTCAACACTAACATAAGTGCGAAAAGTGGTTTTTCAACACTAACACAAGTGCGAAAAGTGTTTTTTCCACACTAATACAAGTGCAAAAGTGGTTTCCTGCACCAACACAAGTGCGAAAAGTGGTTTTTCAACACTAACACAAGTGCGAAAAGTGGTTTTTCAACACCAACACAAGTGCGAAAAGTGGTTTTTCAACACTAACACAAGTGCGAAAAGTGGTTTTTCAACACTAACACAAGTGCGAAAAGTGGTTTTTCCACACTAATACACATGCAAAAGTGGTTTCCTGCACCAACACAAGTGTGAAAAGTGGTTTTTCAACACTAACACAAGTGCGAAAAGTGGTTTTTCAACACTATCACAAGTGCAAAAAGTGTTTTTTCCACACTAATACAAGTGCAAAAGTGGTTTCCTGCACCAATACAAGTGCGAAAAGTGTTTTTTCAACACTAACACAAGTGCGAAAAGTGGTTTTTCAACACTATCACAAGTGCAAAAGTGTTTTTTCCACACTAATACAAGTGCAAAAGTGGTTTCCTCCACCAACACAAGTGCGAAAAGTGGTTTTTCAACATTAAGACAAGTGCGAAAAGTGGTTTTTCAACACTATCACAAGTGCAAAAGTGTTTTTTCCACACTAATACAAGTGCAAAAGTGGTTTCCTGCACCAACACAAGTGCGAAAAGTGGTTTTTCAACACTAACACAAGTGCGAAATGTGGTTTTCAACACTAACACAAGTGCGAAAAGTGGTTTTTCAACACTAACACAAGTGCGAAAAGTGGTTTTTCCACACTAATACAAGTGCAAAAGTGGTTTCCTGCACCAACACAAGTGCGAAAAGTGGTTTTTCAACACTAACTCAAGTGCAAAACGTGGTTTTTCAACACTAACACAGGTGCGAAAAGTGGTTTTTCAACACTAACACAAGTGCGAAAAGTGGTTTTTCAACACTATCACAAGTGCAAAAAGTGTTTTTTCCACACTAATACAAGTGCAAAAGTGGTTTCCTGCACCAACACAAGTGTGAAAAGTGGTTTTTCAACACTACCACAAGTGAGAAAAGTGGTTTTTCAACACTAACACAAGTGCGAAAAGTGTTTTTACCACACTAATACAAGTGCAAAAGTGGTTTCCTGCACCAACACAAGTGCGAAAAGTGGTTTTTCAACACGAACACAAGTGCGAAAAGTGGTTTTTCAACACTAACACAAGTGCGAAAAGTGGTTTTTCAACACTAACACAAGTGCAAAAAGTGGTTTTTCAACACTAACACAAGTGCGAAAAGTGGATTTTCCACACTAATACAAGTGCAAAAGTGGTTTCCCGCACCAACAGAAGTGCGAAAAGTGGTTTTTCAACACTAACACAAGTGCGAAAAGTCGTTTTTCAACACTATCACAAGTGCAAAAAGTGTTTTTTCCACACTAATACAAGTGCAAAAGTGGTTTCCTGCACCAACACAAGTGCGAAAAGTGGTTTTTCAACACTAACATAAGTGCGAAAAGTGGTTTTTCAACACTAACACAAGTGCGAAAAGTGGTTTTTCAACACTAACACAAGTGCAAAAAGTGGTTTTTCCACACTAATACAAGTGCAAAAGTGGTTTCCTGCACCAACACAAGTGCGAAAAGTGGTTTTTCAACACTAACACAAGTGCGAAAAGTGGTTTTTCAACACTATCACAAGTGCAAAAAGTGTTTTTTCCACACTAATACAAGTGCAAAAGTGGTTTCCTGCACCAACACAAGTGCGAAAAGTGGTTTTTCAACACTAACACAAGTGCGAAAAGTGGTTTTTCAACACTAACACAAGTGCGAAAAGTGTTTTTTCCACACTAATACAAGTGCAAAAGTGGTTTCCTGCACCAACACAAGTGCGAAAAGTGGTTTTTCAACACTAACACAAGTGCAAAAAGTGGTTTTTCAACACCAACACAAGTGCGAAAAGTGGTTTTTCAACACTAACACAAGTGCGAAAAGTGTTTTTTCAACACTAACACAAGTGCGAAAAGTGGTTTTTCCACACTAATACAAGTGCAAAAGTGGTTTCCTGCACCAACACAAGTGCGAAAAGTGGTTTTTCAACACTAACACAAGTGCGAAAAGTGGTTTTTCCACACTAATACAAGTGCAAAAGTGGTATCCTGCACCAACACAAGTGCGAAAAGTGGGTTTTCAACACTAACACAAGTGCGAAAAGTGGTTTTTCAACACTATCACAAGTGCAAAAAGTGTTTTTTCCACACTAATACAAGTGCAAAAAGTGTTTTTTCCACACTAATACAAGTGCAAAAGTGGTTTCCTGCACCAACACAAGTGCAAAAAGTGGTTTTTCAACACTTACACAAGTGGGAAAAGTGGTTTTTCAACACTAACACAAGTGTGAAAAGTGGTTTTTCAACACTAACACAAGTGCAAAAAGTGTTTTTTCCACACTAATACAAGTGCAAAAGTGGTTTCCTGCACCAACACAAGTGCGAAAAGTGGTTTTTCAACACTAACACAAGTGCGAAAAGTGGATTTTCAACACTAACACAAGTGCGAAAAGTGGTTTTTCAACACTAACATAAGTGCGAAAAGTGGTTTTTCAACACTAACACAAGTGCGAAAAGTGGATTTTCCACACCAACACAAGTGCAAAAAGTAGATTTTCAACACCATCACAAGTGCAAAAAGTGGTTTTTCAACACTAACACAAGTGCGAAAAGTGGTTTTTCAACACCAACACAAGTGCGAAAAGTGGTTTTTCAACACTAACACAAGTGCGAAAAGTGGTTTTTGCCACACTAATACAAGTGCAAAAGTGGTTTCCTGCACCAACACAAGGGCGAAAAGTGGTTTTTCAACACTAACATAAGTGCGAAAAGTGGTTTTTCAACACTAACACAAGTGCGAAAAGTGTTTTTTCCACACTAATACAAGTGCAAAAGTGGTTTCCTGCACCAACACAAGTGCGAAAAGTGGTTTTTCAACACTAACACAAGTGCGAAAAGTGGTTTTTCAACACCAACACAAGTGCGAAAAGTGGTTTTTCAACACTAACACAAGTGCGAAAAGTGGTTTTTCAACACTAACACAAGTGCGAAAAGTGGTTTTTCCACACTAATACACATGCAAAAGTGGTTTCCTGCACCAACACAAGTGTGAAAAGTGGTTTTTCAACACTAACACAAGTGCGAAAAGTGGTTTTTCAACACTATCACAAGTGCAAAAAGTGTTTTTTCCACACTAATACAAGTGCAAAAGTGGTTTCCTGCACCAATACAAGTGCGAAAAGTGTTTTTTCAACACTAACACAAGTGCGAAAAGTGGTTTTTCAACACTATCACAAGAGCAAAAGTGTTTTTTCCACACTAATACAAGTGCAAAAGTGGTTTCCTCCACCAACACAAGTGCGAAAAGTGGTTTTTCAACATTAAGACAAGTGCGAAAAGTGGTTTTTCAACACTATCACAAGTGCAAAAGTGTTTTTTCCACACTAATACAAGTGCAAAAGTGGTTTCCTGCACCAACACAAGTGCGAAAAGTGGTTTTTCAACACTAACACAAGTGCGAAATGTGGTTTTCAACACTAACACAAGTGCGAAAAGTGGTTTTTCAACACTAACACAAGTGCGAAAAGTGGTTTTTCCACACTAATACAAGTGCAAAAGTGGTTTCCTGCACCAACACAAGTGCGAAAAGTGGTTTTTCAACACTAACTCAAGTGCAAAACGTGGTTTTTCAACACTAACACAGGTGCGAAAAGTGGTTTTTCAACACTAACACAAGTGCGAAAAGTGGTTTTTCAACACTATCACAAGTGCAAAAAGTGTTTTTTCCACACTAATACAAGTGCAAAAGTGGTTTCCTGCACCAACACAAGTGCGAAAAGTGGTTTTTCAACACTACCACAAGTGAGAAAAGTGGTTTTTCAACACTAACACAAGTGCGAAAAGTGTTTTTTCCACACTAATACAAGTGCAAAAGTGGTTTCCTGCACCAACACAAGTGCGAAAAGTGGTTTTTCAACACGAACACAAGTGCGAAAAGTGGTTTTTCAACACTAACACAAGTGCGAAAAGTGGTTTTTCAACACTAACACAAGTGCAAAAAGTGGTTTTTCAACACTAACACAAGTGCGAAAAGTGGATTTTCCACACTAATACAAGTGCAAAAGTGGTTTCCCGCACCAACACAAGTGCGAAAAGTGGTTTTTCAACACTAACACAAGTGCGAAAAGTCGTTTTTCAACACTATCACAAGTGCAAAAAGTGTTTTTTCCACACTAATACAAGTGCAAAAGTGGTTTCCTGCACCAACACAAGTGCGAAAAGTGGTTTTTCAACACTAACATAAGTGCGAAAAGTGGTTTTTCAACACTAACACAAGTGCGAAAAGTGGTTTTTCAACACTAACACAAGTGCGAAAAGTGGTTTTTCCACACTAATACAAGTGCAAAAGTGGTTTCCTGCACCAACACAAGTGCGAAAAGTGGTTTTTCAACACTAACACAAGTGCGAAAAGTGGTTTTTCAACACTATCACAAGTGCAAAAAGTGTTTTTTCCACACTAATACAAGTGCAAAAGTGGTTTCCTGCACCAACACAAGTGCGAAAAGTGGTTTTTCAACACTAACACAAGTGCGAAAAGTGGTTTTTCAACACTAACACAAGTGCGAAAAGTGTTTTTTCCACACTAATACAAGTGCAAAAGTGGTTTCCTGCACCAACACAAGTGCGAAAAGTGGTTTTTCAACACTAACACAAGTGCAAAAAGTGGTTTTTCAACACCAACACAAGTGCGAAAAGTGGTTTTTCAACACTAACACAAGTGCGAAAAGTGTTTTTTCAACACTAACACAAGTGCGAAAAGTGGTTTTTCCACACTAATACAAGTGCAAAAGTGGTTTCCTGCACCAACACAAGTGCGAAAAGTGGTTTTTCAACACTAACACAAGTGCGAAAAGTGGTTTTTCAACACTATCACAAGTGCAAAAAGTGTTTTTTCCACACTAATACAAGTGCAAAAGTGGTTTCCTGCACCAATACAAGTGCGAAAAGTGGTTTTTCAACACTAACACAAGTGCGAAAAGTGGTTTTTCAACACTAACACAAGTGCGAAAAGTGGTTTTTCAACACTAACACAAGTGTGAAAAGTGGTTTTTCCACACTAATACAAGTGCAAAAGTGGTTTTCCTGCACCAACTCAAGTGCGAAAAGTGGTTTGTCAACACTAACACAAGTGCGAAAAGTGGTTTTTCAACACTATCACAAGTGCAAAAAGTGTTTTTTCCACACTAATACAAGTGCAAAAGTGGTTTCCTGCACCAACACAAGTGCGAAAAGTGGTTTTTCAACACTAACACAAGTGCGAAAAGAGGTTTTTCAACACTAACACAAGTGCGAAAAGTAGTTTTTCCACACTATCACAAGTGCAAAAAGTGTTTTTTCCACACTAATACAAGTATGAAAAGTGGTTTTTCAACACTATCCCAAGTGCAAAAAGTGTTTTTTCCACACTAATACAAGTGCAAAAGTGGTTTCCTGCACCAACACAAGTGCGAAAAGTGGTTTTTCAACACTAACGCAAGTGCAAAAAGTGGTATTTCAACACTATCACAAGTGCAAAAAGTGTTTTTTCCACACTAATACAAGTGCAAAAGTGGTTTCTTGCACCAACACAAGTGCGAAAAGTGGTTTTTCAACACTAACACAAGTGCGAAAAGTGGTTTTTCAACACTAACACAAGTGCGAAAAGTAGTTTTTCCACACTATCACAAGTGCAAAAAGTGTTTTTTTCCACACTAATACAAGTGTGAAAAGTGGTTTTTCAACACTATCCCAAGTGCAAAAAGTGTTTTTTCCACACTAATACAAGTGCAAAAGTGGTTTCCTGCACCAACACAAGTGCGAAAAGTGGTTTTTCAACACTAACGCAAGTGCAAAAAGTGGTTTTTCAACACTATCACAAGTGCAAAAAGTGTTTTTTCCACACTAATACAAGTGCAAAAGTGGTTTCCTGCACCAACACAAGTGCGAAAAGTGGTTTTTCAACACTAACACAAGTGCGAAATGTGGTTTTTCAACACTATCACAAGTGCGAAATTGGTTTTTCCACACTAATACAAGTGCAAAAGTGGTTTCCTGCACCAACACAAGTGCGAAAAGTGGTTTCCTGCACCAACACAAGTGCGAAAAGTGTTTTTTCCACAATAACACAAGTGCGAAATGTGGTTTTTCAACACTATCACAAGTGCAAAAAGTGTTTTTTCCACACTAATACAAGTGCAAAAGTGGTTTCCTGCACCAACACAAGTGCAAAAAGTGGTTTTTCAACACTAACACAAGTGCGAAAAGTGGTTTTTCCACACTATCACAAGTGCAAAAAGTGTTTTTTCCACACTAATAAAAGTGCGAAAAGTGGTTTTTCAACACTATCCCAAGTGCAAAAAGTGGGTTTTCCACATTAATACAAGTGCAAAAGTGGTTTCCTGCACTAACACAAGTGCGAAAAGTGGATTTTCAACAATAACACAAGTGCGAAAAGTGTTTTTTCCACACTAATACAAGTGCAAAAGTGGTTTCCTGCACCAACACAAGTGCGAAAAGTGGTTTTTCAACACTAACACAAGTGCGAAAAGTGGTTTTTCAACACTAACACAAGTGCAAAAGTGGTTTCCTTCACCAACACAAGTGCGAAAAGTGGTTTTTCAACACGATCACAAGTGCGAAAAGTGGGTTTTCCACACTAATACAAGTGCAAAAGTGGTTTCCTGCACCAACACAAGTGCGAAAAGTGGTTTTTCAACACTAACACAAGTGCAAAAAGTGGTTTTTCAACACTATCACAAGTGCAAAAAGTGTTTTTTCCACACTAATACAAGTGCAAAAGTGGTTTCCTGCACCAACACAAGTGCGAAAAGTGGTTTTTCAACACTAACACATGTGCAAAGAGTGGTTTTTCCACACTAATACAAGTGCAAAAGTGGTTTCCTGCACCAACACAAGTGCGAAAAGTGGTTTTTCAACACTAACACAAGTGCGAAAAGTGGTTTTTCAACACTATCACAAGTGCAAACAGTGGATTTTCAACACTAACACAAGTGCGAAAAGTGGTTTTTCAACACTAACATAAGTGCGAAAAGTGGTTTTTCAACACTAACACAAGTGCGAAAAGTGGATTTTCCACACCAACACAAGTGCAAAAAGTAGATTTTCAACACCATCACAAGTGCAAAAAGTGGTTTTTCAACACTAACACAAGTGCGAAAAGTGGTTTTTCAACACCAACACAAGTGCGAAAAGTGGTTTTTCAACACTAACACAAGTGCGAAAAGTGGTTTTTGCCACACTAATACAAGTGCAAAAGTGGTTTCCTGCACCAACACAAGGGCGAAAAGTGGTTTTTCAACACTAACATAAGTGCGAAAAGTGGTTTTTCAACACTAACACAAGTGCGAAAAGTGTTTTTTCCACACTAATACAAGTGCAAAAGTGGTTTCCTGCACCAACACAAGTGCGAAAAGTGGTTTTTCAACACTAACACAAGTGCGAAAAGTGGTTTTTCAACACCAACACAAGTGCGAAAAGTGGTTTTTCAACACTAACACAAGTGCGAAAAGTGGTTTTTCAACACTAACACAAGTGCGAAAAGTGGTTTTTCCACACTAATACACATGCAAAAGTGGTTTCCTGCACCAACACAAGTGTGAAAAGTGGTTTTTCAACACTAACACAAGTGCGAAAAGTGGTTTTTCAACACTATCACAAGTGCAAAAAGTGTTTTTTCCACACTAATACAAGTGCAAAAGTGGTTTCCTGCACCAATACAAGTGCGAAAAGTGTTTTTTCAACACTAACACAAGTGCGAAAAGTGGTTTTTCAACACTATCACAAGTGCAAAAGTGTTTTTTCCACACTAATACAAGTGCAAAAGTGGTTTCCTCCACCAACACAAGTGCGAAAAGTGGTTTTTCAACATTAAGACAAGTGCGAAAAGTGGTTTTTCAACACTATCACAAGTGCAAAAGTGTTTTTTCCACACTAATACAAGTGCAAAAGTGGTTTCCTGCACCAACACAAGTGCGAAAAGTGGTTTTTCAACACTAACACAAGTGCGAAATGTGGTTTTCAACACTAACACAAGTGCGAAAAGTGGTTTTTCAACACTAACACAAGTGCGAAAAGTGGTTTTTCCACACTAATACAAGTGCAAAAGTGGTTTCCTGCACCAACACAAGTGCGAAAAGTGGTTTTTCAACACTAACTCAAGTGCAAAACGTGGTTTTTCAACACTAACACAGGTGCGAAAAGTGGTTTTTCAACACTAACACAAGTGCGAAAAGTGGTTTTTCAACACTATCACAAGTGCAAAAAGTGTTTTTTCCACACTAATACAAGTGCAAAAGTGGTTTCCTGCACCAACACAAGTGTGAAAAGTGGTTTTTCAACACTACCACAAGTGAGAAAAGTGGTTTTTCAACACTAACACAAGTGCGAAAAGTGTTTTTTCCACACTAATACAAGTGCAAAAGTGGTTTCCTGCACCAACACAAGTGCGAAAAGTGGTTTTTCAACACCAACACAAGTGCGAAAAGTGGTTTTTCAACACTAACACAAGTGCGAGAAGTGGTTTTTCAACACTAACACAAGTGCGAAAAGTGGTTTTTCAACATTAAGACAAGTGCGAAAAGTGGTTTTTCAACACTATCACAAGTGCAAAAGTGTTTTTTCCACACTAATACAAGTGCAAAAGTGGTTTCCTGCACCAACACAAGTGCGAAAAGTGGTTTTTCAACACTAACACAAGTGCGAAATGTGGTTTTCAACACTAACACAAGTGCGAAAAGTGGTTTTTCAACACTAACACAAGTGCGAAAAGTGGTTTTTCCACACTAATACAAGTGCAAAAGTGGTTTCCTGCACCAACACAAGTGCGAAAAGTGGTTTTTCAACACTAACTCAAGTGCAAAACGTGGTTTTTCAACACTAACACAGGTGCGAAAAGTGGTTTTTCAACACTAGCACAAGTGCGAAAAGTGGTTTTTCAACACTATCACAAGTGCAAAAAGTGTTTTTTCCACACTAATACAAGTGCAAGAGTGGTTTCCTGCACCAACACAAGTGCGAAAAGTGGTTTTTCAACACTACCACAAGTGAGAAAAGTGGTTTTTCAACACTAACACAAGTGCGAAAAGTGTTTTTTCCACACTAATACAAGTGCAAAAGTGGTTTCCTGCACCAACACAAGTGCGAAAAGTGGTTTTTCAACACGAACACAAGTGCGAAAAGTGGTTTTTCAACACTAACACAAGTGCGAAAAGTGGTTTTTCAACACTAACACAAGTGCAAAAAGTGGTTTTTCAACACTAACACAAGTGCGAAAAGTGGATTTTCCACACTAATACAAGTGCAAAAGTGGTTTCCCGCACCAACACAAGTGCGAAAAGTGGTTTTTCAACACTAACACAAGTGCGAAAAGTCGTTTTTCAACACTATCACAAGTGCAAAAAGTGTTTTTTCCACACTAATACAAGTGCAAAAGTGGTTTCCTGCACCAACACAAGTGCGAAAAGTGGTTTTTCAACACTAACATAAGTGCAAAAAGTGGTTTTTCAACACTAACACAAGTGCGAAAAGTGGTTTTTCAACACTAACACAAGTGCGAAAAGTGGTTTTTCCACACTAATACAAGTGCAAAAGTGGTTTCCTGCACCAACACAAGTGCGAAAAGTGGTTTTTCAACACTAACACAAGTGCGAAAAGTGGTTTTTCAACACTATCACAAGTGCAAAAAGTGTTTTTTCCACACTAATACAAGTGCAAAAGTGGTTTCCTGCACCAACACAAGTGCGAAAAGTGGTTTTTCAACACTAACACAAGTGCGAAAAGTGGTTTTTCAACACTAACACAAGTGCGAAAAGTGTTTTTTCCACACTAATACAAGTGCAAAAGTGGTTTCCTGCACCAACACAAGTGCGAAAAGTGGTTTTTCAACACTAACACAAGTGCAAAAAGTGGTTTTTCAACACCAACACAAGTGCGAAAAGTGGGTTTTTCAACACTAACACAAGTGCGAAAAGTGTTTTTTCAACACTAACACAAGTGCGAAAAGTGGTTTTTCCACACTAATACAAGTGCAAAAGTGGTTTCCTGCACCAACACAAGTGCGAAAAGTGGTTTTTCAACACTAACACAAGTGCGAAAAGTGGTTTTTCCACACTAATACAAGTGCAAAAGTGGTATCCTGCACCAACACAAGTGCGAAAAGTGGGTTTTCAACACTAACACAAGTGCGAAAAGTGGTTTTTCAACACTATCACAAGTGCAAAAAGTGTTTTTTCCACACTAATACAAGTGCAAAAAGTGTTTTTTCCACACTAATACAAGTGCAAAAGTGGTTTCCTGCACCAACACAAGTGCGAAAAGTGGTTTTTCAACACTTACACAAGTGGGAAAAGTGGTTTTTCAACACTAACACAAGTGTGAAAAGTGGTTTTTCAACACTAACACAAGTGCAAAAAGTGTTTTTTCCACACTAATACAAGTGCAAAAGTGGTTTCCTGCACGAACACAAGTGCGAAAAGTGGTTTTTCAACACTAACACAAGTGCGAAAAGTGGTTTTTCAACACTAACACAAGTGCAAAAAGTGGTTTTTCAACACTAACACAAGTGCGAAAAGTGGATTTTCCACACTAATACAAGTGCAAAAGTGGTTTCCCGCACCAACACAAGTGCGAAAGTGGTTTTTCAACACTAACACAAGTGCGAAAAGTCGTTTTTCAACACTATCACAAGTGCAAAAAGTGTTTTTTCCACACTAATACAAGTGCAAAAGTGGTTTCCTGCACCAACACAAGTGCGAAAAGTGGTTTTTCAACACTAACATAAGTGCGAAAAGTGGTTTTTCAACACTAACACAAGTGCGAAAAGTGGTTTTTCAACACTAACACAAGTGCGAAAAGTGGTTTTTCCACACTAATACAAGTGCAAAAGTGGTTTCCTGCACCAACACAAGTGCGAAAAGTGGTTTTTCAACACTAACACAAGTGCGAAAAGTGGTTTTTCAACACTATCACAAGTGCAAAAAGTGTTTTTTCCACACTAATACAAGTGCAAAAGTGGTTTCCTGCACCAACACAAGTGCGAAAAGTGGTTTTTCAACACTAACACAAGTGCGAAAAGTGGTTTTTCAACACTAACACAAGTGCGAAAAGTGTTTTTTCCACACTAATACAAGTGCAAAAGTGGTTTCCTGCACCAACACAAGTGCGAAAAGTGGTTTTTCAACACTAACACAAGTGCAAAAAGTGGTTTTTCAACACCAACACAAGTGCGAAAAGTGGTTTTTCAACACTAACACAAGTGCGAAAAGTGTTTTTTCAACACTAACACAAGTGCGAAAAGTGGTTTTTCCACACTAATACAAGTGCAAAAGTGGTTTCCTGCACCAACACAAGTGCGAAAAGTGGTTTTTCAACACTAACACAAGTGCGAAAAGTGGTTTTTCCACACTAATACAAGTGCAAAAGTGGTATCCTGCACCAACACAAGTGCGAAAAGTGGGTTTTCAACACTAACACAAGTGCGAAAAGTGGTTTTTCAACACTATCACAAGTGCAAAAAGTGTTTTTTCCACACTAATACAAGTGCAAAAAGTGTTTTTTCCACACTAATACAAGTGCAAAAGTGGTTTCCTGCACCAACACAAGTGCGAAAAGTGGTTTTTCAACACTTACACAAGTGGGAAAAGTGGTTTTTCAACACTAACACAAGTGTGAAAAGTTGTTTTTCAACACTAACACAAGTGCAAAAAGTGTTTTTTCCACACTAATACAAGTGCAAAAGTGGTTTCCTGCACCAACACAAGTGCGAAAAGTGGTTTTTCAACACTAACACAAGTGCGAAAAGTGGATTTTCAACACTAACACAAGTGCGAAAAGTGGTTTTTCAACACTAACATAAGTGCGAAAAGTGGTTTTTCAACACTAACGCAAGTGCGAAAAGTGGATTTTCCACACCAACACAAGTGCAAAAAGTAGATTTTCAACACCATCACAAGTGCAAAAAGTGGTTTTTCAACACTAACACAAGTGCGAAAAGTGGTTTTTCAACACCAACACAAGTGCGAAAAGTGGTTTATCAACACTAACACAAGTGCGAAAAGTGGTTTTTGCCACACTAATACAAGTGCAAAAGTGGTTTCCTGCACCAACACAAGGGCGAAAAGTGGTTTTTCAACACTAACATAAGTGCGAAAAGTGGTTTTTCAACACTAACACAAGTGCGAAAAGTGTTTTTTCCACACTAATACAAGTGCAAAAGTGGTTTCCTGCACCAACACAAGTGCGAAAAGTGGTTTTTCAACACTAACACAAGTGCGAAAAGTGGTTTTTCAACACCAACACAAGTGCGAAAAGTGGTTTTTCAACACTAACACAAGTGCGAAAAGTGGTTTTTCAACACTAACACAAGTGCGAAAAGTGGTTTTTCCACACTAATACACATGCAAAAGTGGTTTCCTGCACCAACACAAGTGTGAAAAGTGGTTTTTCAACACTAACACAAGTGCGAAAAGTGGTTTTTCAACACTATCACAAGTGCAAAAAGTGTTTTTTCCACACTAATACAAGTGCAAAAGTGGTTTCCTGCACCAATACAAGTGCGAAAAGTGTTTTTTCAACACTAACACAAGTGCGAAAAGTGGTTTTTCAACACTATCACAAGTGCAAAAGTGTTTTTTCCACACTAATACAAGTGCAAAAGTGGTTTCCTCCACCAACACAAGTGCGAAAAGTGGTTTTTCAACATTAAGACAAGTGCGAAAAGTGGTTTTTCAACACTATCACAAGTGCAAAAGTGTTTTTTCCACACTAATACAAGTGCAAAAGTGGTTTCCTGCACCAACACAAGTGCGAAAAGTGGTTTTTCAACACTAACACAAGTGCGAAATGTGGTTTTCAACACTAACACAAGTGCGAAAAGTGGTTTTTCAACACTAACACAAGTGCGAAAAGTGGTTTTTCCACACTAATACAAGTGCAAAAGTGGTTTCCTGCACCAACACAAGTGCGAAAAGTGGTTTTTCAACACTAACTCAAGTGCAAAACGTGGTTTTTCAACACTAACACAGGTGCGAAAAGTGGTTTTTCAACACTAACACAAGTGCGAAAAGTGGTTTTTCAACACTATCACAAGTGCAAAAAGTGTTTTTTCCACACTAATACAAGTGCAAAAGTGGTTTCCTGCACCAACACAAGTGTGAAAAGTGGTTTTTCAACACTACCACAAGTGAGAAAAGTGGTTTTTCAACACTAACACAAGTGCGAAAAGTGTTTTTACCACACTAATACAAGTGCAAAAGTGGTTTCCTGCACCAACACAAGTGCGAAAAGTGGTTTTTCAACACGAACACAAGTGCGAAAAGTGGTTTTTCAACACTAACACAAGTGCGAAAAGTGGTTTTTCAACACTAACACAAGTGCAAAAAGTGGTTTTTCAACACTAACACAAGTGCGAAAAGTGGATTTTCCACACTAATACAAGTGCAAAAGTGGTTTCCCGCACCAACAGAAGTGCGAAAAGTGGTTTTTCAACACTAACACAAGTGCGAAAAGTCGTTTTTCAACACTATCACAAGTGCAAAAAGTGTTTTTTCCACACTAATACAAGTGCAAAAGTGGTTTCCTGCACCAACACAAGTGCGAAAAGTGGTTTTTCAACACTAACATAAGTGCGAAAAGTGGTTTTTCAACACTAACACAAGTGCGAAAAGTGGTTTTTCAACACTAACACAAGTGCAAAAAGTGGTTTTTCCACACTAATACAAGTGCAAAAGTGGTTTCCTGCACCAACACAAGTGCGAAAAGTGGTTTTTCAACACTAACACAAGTGCGAAAAGTGGTTTTTCAACACTATCACAAGTGCAAAAAGTGTTTTTTCCACACTAATACAAGTGCAAAAGTGGTTTCCTGCACCAACACAAGTGCGAAAAGTGGTTTTTCAACACTAACACAAGTGCGAAAAGTGGTTTTTCAACACTAACACAAGTGCGAAAAGTGTTTTTTCCACACTAATACAAGTGCAAAAGTGGTTTCCTGCACCAACACAAGTGCGAAAAGTGGTTTTTCAACACTAACACAAGTGCAAAAAGTGGTTTTTCAACACCAACACAAGTGCGAAAAGTGGTTTTTCAACACTAACACAAGTGCGAAAAGTGTTTTTTCAACACTAACACAAGTGCGAAAAGTGGTTTTTCCACACTAATACAAGTGCAAAAGTGGTTTCCTGCACCAACACAAGTGCGAAAAGTGGTTTTTCAACACTAACACAAGTGCGAAAAGTGGTTTTTCCACACTAATACAAGTGCAAAAGTGGTATCCTGCACCAACACAAGTGCGAAAAGTGGGTTTTCAACACTAACACAAGTGCGAAAAGTGGTTTTTCAACACTATCACAAGTGCAAAAAGTGTTTTTTCCACACTAATACAAGTGCAAAAAGTGTTTTTTCCACACTAATACAAGTGCAAAAGTGGTTTCCTGCACCAACACAAGTGCAAAAAGTGGTTTTTCAACACTTACACAAGTGGGAAAAGTGGTTTTTCAACACTAACACAAGTGTGAAAAGTGGTTTTTCAACACTAACACAAGTGCAAAAAGTGTTTTTTCCACACTAATACAAGTGCAAAAGTGGTTTCCTGCACCAACACAAGTGCGAAAAGTGGTTTTTCAACACTAACACAAGTGCGAAAAGTGGATTTTCAACACTAACACAAGTGCGAAAAGTGGTTTTTCAACACTAACATAAGTGCGAAAAGTGGTTTTTCAACACTAACACAAGTGCGAAAAGTGGATTTTCCACACCAACACAAGTGCAAAAAGTAGATTTTCAACACCATCACAAGTGCAAAAAGTGGTTTTTCAACACTAACACAAGTGCGAAAAGTGGTTTTTCAACACCAACACAAGTGCGAAAAGTGGTTTTTCAACACTAACACAAGTGCGAAAAGTGGTTTTTGCCACACTAATACAAGTGCAAAAGTGGTTTCCTGCACCAACACAAGGGCGAAAAGTGGTTTTTCAACACTAACATAAGTGCGAAAAGTGGTTTTTCAACACTAACACAAGTGCGAAAAGTGTTTTTTCCACACTAATACAAGTGCAAAAGTGGTTTCCTGCACCAACACAAGTGCGAAAAGTGGTTTTTCAACACTAACACAAGTGCGAAAAGTGGTTTTTCAACACCAACACAAGTGCGAAAAGTGGTTTTTCAACACTAACACAAGTGCGAAAAGTGGTTTTTCAACACTAACACAAGTGCGAAAAGTGGTTTTTCCACACTAATACACATGCAAAAGTGGTTTCCTGCACCAACACAAGTGTGAAAAGTGGTTTTTCAACACTAACACAAGTGCGAAAAGTGGTTTTTCAACACTATCACAAGTGCAAAAAGTGTTTTTTCCACACTAATACAAGTGCAAAAGTGGTTTCCTGCACCAATACAAGTGCGAAAAGTGTTTTTTCAACACTAACACAAGTGCGAAAAGTGGTTTTTCAACACTATCACAAGAGCAAAAGTGTTTTTTCCACACTAATACAAGTGCAAAAGTGGTTTCCTCCACCAACACAAGTGCGAAAAGTGGTTTTTCAACATTAAGACAAGTGCGAAAAGTGGTTTTTCAACACTATCACAAGTGCAAAAGTGTTTTTTCCACACTAATACAAGTGCAAAAGTGGTTTCCTGCACCAACACAAGTGCGAAAAGTGGTTTTTCAACACTAACACAAGTGCGAAATGTGGTTTTCAACACTAACACAAGTGCGAAAAGTGGTTTTTCAACACTAACACAAGTGCGAAAAGTGGTTTTTCCACACTAATACAAGTGCAAAAGTGGTTTCCTGCACCAACACAAGTGCGAAAAGTGGTTTTTCAACACTAACTCAAGTGCAAAACGTGGTTTTTCAACACTAACACAGGTGCGAAAAGTGGTTTTTCAACACTAACACAAGTGCGAAAAGTGGTTTTTCAACACTATCACAAGTGCAAAAAGTGTTTTTTCCACACTAATACAAGTGCAAAAGTGGTTTCCTGCACCAACACAAGTGCGAAAAGTGGTTTTTCAACACTACCACAAGTGAGAAAAGTGGTTTTTCAACACTAACACAAGTGCGAAAAGTGTTTTTTCCACACTAATACAAGTGCAAAAGTGGTTTCCTGCACCAACACAAGTGCGAAAAGTGGTTTTTCAACACGAACACAAGTGCGAAAAGTGGTTTTTCAACACTAACACAAGTGCGAAAAGTGGTTTTTCAACACTAACACAAGTGCAAAAAGTGGTTTTTCAACACTAACACAAGTGCGAAAAGTGGATTTTCCACACTAATACAAGTGCAAAAGTGGTTTCCCGCACCAACACAAGTGCGAAAAGTGGTTTTTCAACACTAACACAAGTGCGAAAAGTCGTTTTTCAACACTATCACAAGTGCAAAAAGTGTTTTTTCCACACTAATACAAGTGCAAAAGTGGTTTCCTGCACCAACACAAGTGCGAAAAGTGGTTTTTCAACACTAACATAAGTGCGAAAAGTGGTTTTTCAACACTAACACAAGTGCGAAAAGTGGTTTTTCAACACTAACACAAGTGCGAAAAGTGGTTTTTCCACACTAATACAAGTGCAAAAGTGGTTTCCTGCACCAACACAAGTGCGAAAAGTGGTTTTTCAACACTAACACAAGTGCGAAAAGTGGTTTTTCAACACTATCACAAGTGCAAAAAGTGTTTTTTCCACACTAATACAAGTGCAAAAGTGGTTTCCTGCACCAACACAAGTGCGAAAAGTGGTTTTTCAACACTAACACAAGTGCGAAAAGTGGTTTTTCAACACTAACACAAGTGCGAAAAGTGTTTTTTCCACACTAATACAAGTGCAAAAGTGGTTTCCTGCACCAACACAAGTGCGAAAAGTGGTTTTTCAACACTAACACAAGTGCAAAAAGTGGTTTTTCAACACCAACACAAGTGCGAAAAGTGGTTTTTCAACACTAACACAAGTGCGAAAAGTGTTTTTTCAACACTAACACAAGTGCGAAAAGTGGTTTTTCCACACTAATACAAGTGCAAAAGTGGTTTCCTGCACCAACACAAGTGCGAAAAGTGGTTTTTCAACACTAACACAAGTGCGAAAAGTGGTTTTTCAACACTATCACAAGTGCAAAAAGTGTTTTTTCCACACTAATACAAGTGCAAAAGTGGTTTCCTGCACCAATACAAGTGCGAAAAGTGGTTTTTCAACACTAACACAAGTGCGAAAAGTGGTTTTTCAACACTAACACAAGTGCGAAAAGTGGTTTTTCAACACTAACACAAGTGTGAAAAGTGGTTTTTCCACACTAATACAAGTGCAAAAGTGGTTTTCCTGCACCAACTCAAGTGCGAAAAGTGGTTTGTCAACACTAACACAAGTGCGAAAAGTGGTTTTTCAACACTATCACAAGTGCAAAAAGTGTTTTTTCCACACTAATACAAGTGCAAAAGTGGTTTCCTGCACCAACACAAGTGCGAAAAGTGGTTTTTCAACACTAACACAAGTGCGAAAAGAGGTTTTTCAACACTAACACAAGTGCGAAAAGTAGTTTTTCCACACTATCACAAGTGCAAAAAGTGTTTTTTCCACACTAATACAAGTATGAAAAGTGGTTTTTCAACACTATCCCAAGTGCAAAAAGTGTTTTTTCCACACTAATACAAGTGCAAAAGTGGTTTCCTGCACCAACACAAGTGCGAAAAGTGGTTTTTCAACACTAACGCAAGTGCAAAAAGTGGTATTTCAACACTATCACAAGTGCAAAAAGTGTTTTTTCCACACTAATACAAGTGCAAAAGTGGTTTCTTGCACCAACACAAGTGCGAAAAGTGGTTTTTCAACACTAACACAAGTGCGAAAAGTGGTTTTTCAACACTAACACAAGTGCGAAAAGTAGTTTTTCCACACTATCACAAGTGCAAAAAGTGTTTTTTTCCACACTAATACAAGTGTGAAAAGTGGTTTTTCAACACTATCCCAAGTGCAAAAAGTGTTTTTTCCACACTAATACAAGTGCAAAAGTGGTTTCCTGCACCAACACAAGTGCGAAAAGTGGTTTTTCAACACTAACGCAAGTGCAAAAAGTGGTTTTTCAACACTATCACAAGTGCAAAAAGTGTTTTTTCCACACTAATACAAGTGCAAAAGTGGTTTCCTGCACCAACACAAGTGCGAAAAGTGGTTTTTCAACACTAACACAAGTGCGAAATGTGGTTTTTCAACACTATCACAAGTGCGAAATTGGTTTTTCCACACTAATACAAGTGCAAAAGTGGTTTCCTGCACCAACACAAGTGCGAAAAGTGGTTTCCTGCACCAACACAAGTGCGAAAAGTGTTTTTTCCACAATAACACAAGTGCGAAATGTGGTTTTTCAACACTATCACAAGTGCAAAAAGTGTTTTTTCCACACTAATACAAGTGCAAAAGTGGTTTCCTGCACCAACACAAGTGCAAAAAGTGGTTTTTCAACACTAACACAAGTGCGAAAAGTGGTTTTTCCACACTATCACAAGTGCAAAAAGTGTTTTTTCCACACTAATAAAAGTGCGAAAAGTGGTTTTTCAACACTATCCCAAGTGCAAAAAGTGGGTTTTCCACATTAATACAAGTGCAAAAGTGGTTTCCTGCACTAACACAAGTGCGAAAAGTGGATTTTCAACAATAACACAAGTGCGAAAAGTGTTTTTTCCACACTAATACAAGTGCAAAAGTGGTTTCCTGCACCAACACAAGTGCGAAAAGTGGTTTTTCAACACTAACACAAGTGCGAAAAGTGGTTTTTCAACACTAACACAAGTGCAAAAGTGGTTTCCTTCACCAACACAAGTGCGAAAAGTGGTTTTTCAACACGATCACAAGTGCGAAAAGTGGGTTTTCCACACTAATACAAGTGCAAAAGTGGTTTCCTGCACCAACACAAGTGCGAAAAGTGGTTTTTCAACACTAACACAAGTGCAAAAAGTGGTTTTTCAACACTATCACAAGTGCAAAAAGTGTTTTTTCCACACTAATACAAGTGCAAAAGTGGTTTCCTGCACCAACACAAGTGCGAAAAGTGGTTTTTCAACACTAACACATGTGCAAAGAGTGGTTTTTCCACACTAATACAAGTGCAAAAGTGGTTTCCTGCACCAACACAAGTGCGAAAAGTGGTTTTTCAACACTAACACAAGTGCGAAAAGTGGTTTTTCAACACTATCACAAGTGCAAACAGTGGATTTTCAACACTAACACAAGTGCGAAAAGTGGTTTTTCAACACTAACATAAGTGCGAAAAGTGGTTTTTCAACACTAACACAAGTGCGAAAAGTGGATTTTCCACACCAACACAAGTGCAAAAAGTAGATTTTCAACACCATCACAAGTGCAAAAAGTGGTTTTTCAACACTAACACAAGTGCGAAAAGTGGTTTTTCAACACCAACACAAGTGCGAAAAGTGGTTTTTCAACACTAACACAAGTGCGAAAAGTGGTTTTTGCCACACTAATACAAGTGCAAAAGTGGTTTCCTGCACCAACACAAGGGCGAAAAGTGGTTTTTCAACACTAACATAAGTGCGAAAAGTGGTTTTTCAACACTAACACAAGTGCGAAAAGTGTTTTTTCCACACTAATACAAGTGCAAAAGTGGTTTCCTGCACCAACACAAGTGCGAAAAGTGGTTTTTCAACACTAACACAAGTGCGAAAAGTGGTTTTTCAACACCAACACAAGTGCGAAAAGTGGTTTTTCAACACTAACACAAGTGCGAAAAGTGGTTTTTCAACACTAACACAAGTGCGAAAAGTGGTTTTTCCACACTAATACACATGCAAAAGTGGTTTCCTGCACCAACACAAGTGTGAAAAGTGGTTTTTCAACACTAACACAAGTGCGAAAAGTGGTTTTTCAACACTATCACAAGTGCAAAAAGTGTTTTTTCCACACTAATACAAGTGCAAAAGTGGTTTCCTGCACCAATACAAGTGCGAAAAGTGTTTTTTCAACACTAACACAAGTGCGAAAAGTGGTTTTTCAACACTATCACAAGTGCAAAAGTGTTTTTTCCACACTAATACAAGTGCAAAAGTGGTTTCCTCCACCAACACAAGTGCGAAAAGTGGTTTTTCAACATTAAGACAAGTGCGAAAAGTGGTTTTTCAACACTATCACAAGTGCAAAAGTGTTTTTTCCACACTAATACAAGTGCAAAAGTGGTTTCCTGCACCAACACAAGTGCGAAAAGTGGTTTTTCAACACTAACACAAGTGCGAAATGTGGTTTTCAACACTAACACAAGTGCGAAAAGTGGTTTTTCAACACTAACACAAGTGCGAAAAGTGGTTTTTCCACACTAATACAAGTGCAAAAGTGGTTTCCTGCACCAACACAAGTGCGAAAAGTGGTTTTTCAACACTAACTCAAGTGCAAAACGTGGTTTTTCAACACTAACACAGGTGCGAAAAGTGGTTTTTCAACACTAACACAAGTGCGAAAAGTGGTTTTTCAACACTATCACAAGTGCAAAAAGTGTTTTTTCCACACTAATACAAGTGCAAAAGTGGTTTCCTGCACCAACACAAGTGTGAAAAGTGGTTTTTCAACACTACCACAAGTGAGAAAAGTGGTTTTTCAACACTAACACAAGTGCGAAAAGTGTTTTTTCCACACTAATACAAGTGCAAAAGTGGTTTCCTGCACCAACACAAGTGCGAAAAGTGGTTTTTCAACACGAACACAAGTGCGAAAAGTGGTTTTTCAACACTAACACAAGTGCGAAAAGTGGTTTTTCAACACTAACACAAGTGCAAAAAGTGGTTTTTCAACACTAACACAAGTGCGAAAAGTGGATTTTCCACACTAATACAAGTGCAAAAGTGGTTTCCCGCACCAACAGAAGTGCGAAAAGTGGTTTTTCAACACTAACACAAGTGCGAAAAGTCGTTTTTCAACACTATCACAAGTGCAAAAAGTGTTTTTTCCACACTAATACAAGTGCAAAAGTGGTTTCCTGCACCAACACAAGTGCGAAAAGTGGTTTTTCAACACTAACATAAGTGCGAAAAGTGGTTTTTCAACACTAACACAAGTGCGAAAAGTGGTTTTTCAACACTAACACAAGTGCGAAAAGTGGTTTTTCCACACTAATACAAGTGCAAAAGTGGTTTCCTGCACCAACACAAGTGCGAAAAGTGGTTTTTCAACACTAACACAAGTGCGAAAAGTGGTTTTTCAACACTATCACAAGTGCAAAAAGTGTTTTTTCCACACTAATACAAGTGCAAAAGTGGTTTCCTGCACCAACACAAGTGCGAAAAGTGGTTTTTCAACACTAACACAAGTGCGAAAAGTGGTTTTTCAACACTAACACAAGTGCGACAAGTGTTTTTTCCACACTAATACAAGTGCAAAAGTGGTTTCCTGCACCAACACAAGTGCGAAAAGTGGTTTTTCAACACTAACACAAGTGCAAAAAGTGGTTTTTCAACACCAACACAAGTGCGAAAAGTGGTTTTTCAACACTAACACAAGTGCGAAAAGTGTTTTTTCAACACTAACACAAGTGCGAAAAGTGGTTTTTCCACACTAATACAAGTGCAAAAGTGGTTTCCTGCACCAACACAAGTGCGAAAAGTGGTTTTTCAACACTAACACAAGTGCGAAAAGTGGTTTTTCCACACTAATACAAGTGCAAAAGTGGTATCCTGCACCAACACAAGTGCGAAAAGTGGGTTTTCAACACTAACACAAGTGCGAAAAGTGGTTTTTCAACACTATCACAAGTGCAAAAAGTGTTTTTTCCACACTAATACAAGTGCAAAAAGTGTTTTTTCCACACTAATACAAGTGCAAAAGTGGTTTCCTGCACCAACACAAGTGCGAAAAGTGGTTTTTCAACACTTACACAAGTGGGAAAAGTGGTTTTTCAACACTAACACAAGTGTGAAAAGTGGTTTTTCAACACTAACACAAGTGCAAAAAGTGTTTTTTCCACACTAATACAAGTGCAAAAGTGGTTTCCTGCACCAACACAAGTGCGAAAAGTGGTTTTTCAACACTAACACAAGTGCAAAAGTGGTTTCCTGCACCAACACAAGTGCGAAAAGTGGTTTTTCAACACTAACACAAGTGCGAAAAGTGGATTTTCAACACTAACACAAGTGCGAAAAGTGGTTTTTCAACACTAACACAAGTGTGAAAAGTGGTTTTTCAACACTAACACAAGTGCAAAAAGTGTTTTTTCCACACTAATACAAGTGCAAAAGTGGTTTCCTGCACCAACACAAGTGCGAAAAGTGGTTTTTCAACACTAACACAAGTGCGAAAAGTGGATTTTCAACACTAACACAAGTGCGAAAAGTGGTTTTTCAACACTAACATAAGTGCGAAAAGTGGTTTTTCAACACTAACACAAGTGCGAAAAGTGGATTTTCCACACCAACACAAGTGCAAAAAGTAGATTTTCAACACCATCACAAGTGCAAAAAGTGGTTTTTCAACACTAACACAAGTGCGAAAAGTGGTTTTTCAACACCAACACAAGTGCGAAAAGTGGTTTTTCAACACTAACACAAGTGCGAAAAGTGGTTTTTGCCACACTAATACAAGTGCAAAAGTGGTTTCCTGCACCAACACAAGGGCGAAAAGTGGTTTTTCAACACTAACATAAGTGCGAAAAGTGGTTTTTCAACACTAACACAAGTGCGAAAAGTGTTTTTTCCACACTAATACAAGTGCAAAAGTGGTTTCCTGCACCAACACAAGTGCGAAAAGTGGTTTTTCAACACTAACACAAGTGCGAAAAGTGGTTTTTCAACACCAACACAAGTGCGAAAAGTGGTTTTTCAACACTAACACAAGTGCGAAAAGTGGTTTTTCAACACTAACACAAGTGCGAAAAGTGGTTTTTCCACACTAATACACATGCAAAAGTGGTTTCCTGCACCAACACAAGTGTGAAAAGTGGTTTTTCAACACTAACACAAGTGCGAAAAGTGGTTTTTCAACACTATCACAAGTGCAAAAAGTGTTTTTTCCACACTAATACAAGTGCAAAAGTGGTTTCCTGCACCAATACAAGTGCGAAAAGTGTTTTTTCAACACTAACACAAGTGCGAAAAGTGGTTTTTCAACACTATCACAAGAGCAAAAGTGTTTTTTCCACACTAATACAAGTGCAAAAGTGGTTTCCTCCACCAACACAAGTGCGAAAAGTGGTTTTTCAACATTAAGACAAGTGCGAAAAGTGGTTTTTCAACACTATCACAAGTGCAAAAGTGTTTTTTCCACACTAATACAAGTGCAAAAGTGGTTTCCTGCACCAACACAAGTGCGAAAAGTGGTTTTTCAACACTAACACAAGTGCGAAATGTGGTTTTCAACACTAACACAAGTGCGAAAAGTGGTTTTTCAACACTAACACAAGTGCGAAAAGTGGTTTTTCCACACTAATACAAGTGCAAAAGTGGTTTCCTGCACCAACACAAGTGCGAAAAGTGGTTTTTCAACACTAACTCAAGTGCAAAACGTGGTTTTTCAACACTAACACAGGTGCGAAAAGTGGTTTTTCAACACTAACACAAGTGCGAAAAGTGGTTTTTCAACACTATCACAAGTGCAAAAAGTGTTTTTTCCACACTAATACAAGTGCAAAAGTGGTTTCCTGCACCAACACAAGTGCGAAAAGTGGTTTTTCAACACTACCACAAGTGAGAAAAGTGGTTTTTCAACACTAACACAAGTGCGAAAAGTGTTTTTTCCACACTAATACAAGTGCAAAAGTGGTTTCCTGCACCAACACAAGTGCGAAAAGTGGTTTTTCAACACGAACACAAGTGCGAAAAGTGGTTTTTCAACACTAACACAAGTGCGAAAAGTGGTTTTTCAACACTAACACAAGTGCAAAAAGTGGTTTTTCAACACTAACACAAGTGCGAAAAGTGGATTTTCCACACTAATACAAGTGCAAAAGTGGTTTCCCGCACCAACACAAGTGCGAAAAGTGGTTTTTCAACACTAACACAAGTGCGAAAAGTCGTTTTTCAACACTATCACAAGTGCAAAAAGTGTTTTTTCCACACTAATACAAGTGCAAAAGTGGTTTCCTGCACCAACACAAGTGCGAAAAGTGGTTTTTCAACACTAACATAAGTGCGAAAAGTGGTTTTTCAACACTAACACAAGTGCGAAAAGTGGTTTTTCAACACTAACACAAGTGCGAAAAGTGGTTTTTCCACACTAATACAAGTGCAAAAGTGGTTTCCTGCACCAACACAAGTGCGAAAAGTGGTTTTTCAACACTAACACAAGTGCGAAAAGTGGTTTTTCAACACTATCACAAGTGCAAAAAGTGTTTTTTCCACACTAATACAAGTGCAAAAGTGGTTTCCTGCACCAACACAAGTGCGAAAAGTGGTTTTTCAACACTAACACAAGTGCGAAAAGTGGTTTTTCAACACTAACACAAGTGCGAAAAGTGTTTTTTCCACACTAATACAAGTGCAAAAGTGGTTTCCTGCACCAACACAAGTGCGAAAAGTGGTTTTTCAACACTAACACAAGTGCAAAAAGTGGTTTTTCAACACCAACACAAGTGCGAAAAGTGGTTTTTCAACACTAACACAAGTGCGAAAAGTGTTTTTTCAACACTAACACAAGTGCGAAAAGTGGTTTTTCCACACTAATACAAGTGCAAAAGTGGTTTCCTGCACCAACACAAGTGCGAAAAGTGGTTTTTCAACACTAACACAAGTGCGAAAAGTGGTTTTTCAACACTATCACAAGTGCAAAAAGTGTTTTTTCCACACTAATACAAGTGCAAAAGTGGTTTCCTGCACCAATACAAGTGCGAAAAGTGGTTTTTCAACACTAACACAAGTGCGAAAAGTGGTTTTTCAACACTAACACAAGTGCGAAAAGTGGTTTTTCAACACTAACACAAGTGTGAAAAGTGGTTTTTCCACACTAATACAAGTGCAAAAGTGGTTTTCCTGCACCAACTCAAGTGCGAAAAGTGGTTTGTCAACACTAACACAAGTGCGAAAAGTGGTTTTTCAACACTATCACAAGTGCAAAAAGTGTTTTTTCCACACTAATACAAGTGCAAAAGTGGTTTCCTGCACCAACACAAGTGCGAAAAGTGGTTTTTCAACACTAACACAAGTGCGAAAAGAGGTTTTTCAACACTAACACAAGTGCGAAAAGTAGTTTTTCCACACTATCACAAGTGCAAAAAGTGTTTTTTCCACACTAATACAAGTATGAAAAGTGGTTTTTCAACACTATCCCAAGTGCAAAAAGTGTTTTTTCCACACTAATACAAGTGCAAAAGTGGTTTCCTGCACCAACACAAGTGCGAAAAGTGGTTTTTCAACACTAACGCAAGTGCAAAAAGTGGTATTTCAACACTATCACAAGTGCAAAAAGTGTTTTTTCCACACTAATACAAGTGCAAAAGTGGTTTCTTGCACCAACACAAGTGCGAAAAGTGGTTTTTCAACACTAACACAAGTGCGAAAAGTGGTTTTTCAACACTAACACAAGTGCGAAAAGTAGTTTTTCCACACTATCACAAGTGCAAAAAGTGTTTTTTTCCACACTAATACAAGTGTGAAAAGTGGTTTTTCAACACTATCCCAAGTGCAAAAAGTGTTTTTTCCACACTAATACAAGTGCAAAAGTGGTTTCCTGCACCAACACAAGTGCGAAAAGTGGTTTTTCAACACTAACGCAAGTGCAAAAAGTGGTTTTTCAACACTATCACAAGTGCAAAAAGTGTTTTTTCCACACTAATACAAGTGCAAAAGTGGTTTCCTGCACCAACACAAGTGCGAAAAGTGGTTTTTCAACACTAACACAAGTGCGAAATGTGGTTTTTCAACACTATCACAAGTGCGAAATTGGTTTTTCCACACTAATACAAGTGCAAAAGTGGTTTCCTGCACCAACACAAGTGCGAAAAGTGGTTTCCTGCACCAACACAAGTGCGAAAAGTGTTTTTTCCACAATAACACAAGTGCGAAATGTGGTTTTTCAACACTATCACAAGTGCAAAAAGTGTTTTTTCCACACTAATACAAGTGCAAAAGTGGTTTCCTGCACCAACACAAGTGCAAAAAGTGGTTTTTCAACACTAACACAAGTGCGAAAAGTGGTTTTTCCACACTATCACAAGTGCAAAAAGTGTTTTTTCCACACTAATAAAAGTGCGAAAAGTGGTTTTTCAACACTATCCCAAGTGCAAAAAGTGGGTTTTCCACATTAATACAAGTGCAAAAGTGGTTTCCTGCACTAACACAAGTGCGAAAAGTGGATTTTCAACAATAACACAAGTGCGAAAAGTGTTTTTTCCACACTAATACAAGTGCAAAAGTGGTTTCCTGCACCAACACAAGTGCGAAAAGTGGTTTTTCAACACTAACACAAGTGCGAAAAGTGGTTTTTCAACACTAACACAAGTGCAAAAGTGGTTTCCTTCACCAACACAAGTGCGAAAAGTGGTTTTTCAACACGATCACAAGTGCGAAAAGTGGGTTTTCCACACTAATACAAGTGCAAAAGTGGTTTCCTGCACCAACACAAGTGCGAAAAGTGGCTTTTCAACACTAACACAAGTGCAAAAAGTGGTTTTTCAACACTATCACAAGTGCAAAAAGTGTTTTTTCCACACTAATACAAGTGCAAAAGTGGTTTCCTGCACCAACACAAGTGCGAAAAGTGGTTTTTCAACACTAACACATGTGCAAAGAGTGGTTTTTCCACACTAATACAAGTGCAAAAGTGGTTTCCTGCACCAACACAAGTGCGAAAAGTGGTTTTTCAACACTAACACAAGTGCGAAAAGTGGTTTTTCAACACTATCACAAGTGCAAACAGTGGATTTTCAACACTAACACAAGTGCGAAAAGTGGTTTTTCAACACTAACATAAGTGCGAAAAGTGGTTTTTCAACACTAACACAAGTGCGAAAAGTGGATTTTCCACACCAACACAAGTGCAAAAAGTAGATTTTCAACACCATTACAAGTGCAAAAAGTGGTTTTTCAACACTAACACAAGTGCGAAAAGTGGTTTTTCAACACCAACACAAGTGCGAAAAGTGGTTTTTCAACACTAACACAAGTGCGAAAAGTGGTTTTTGCCACACTAATACAAGTGCAAAAGTGGTTTCCTGCACCAACACAAGGGCGAAAAGTGGTTTTTCAACACTAACATAAGTGCGAAAAGTGGTTTTTCAACACTAACACAAGTGCGAAAAGTGTTTTTTCCACACTAATACAAGTGCAAAAGTGGTTTCCTGCACCAACACAAGTGCGAAAAGTGGTTTTTCAACACTAACACAAGTGCGAAAAGTGGTTTTTCAACACCAACACAAGTGCGAAAAGTGGTTTTTCAACACTAACACAAGTGCGAAAAGTGGTTTTTCAACACTAACACAAGTGCGAAAAGTGGTTTTTCCACACTAATACACATGCAAAAGTGGTTTCCTGCACCAACACAAGTGTGAAAAGTGGTTTTTCAACACTAACACAAGTGCGAAAAGTGGTTTTTCAACACTATCACAAGTGCAAAAAGTGTTTTTTCCACACTAATACAAGTGCAAAAGTGGTTTCCTGCACCAATACAAGTGCGAAAAGTGTTTTTTCAACACTAACACAAGTGCGAAAAGTGGTTTTTCAACACTATCACAAGTGCAAAAGTGTTTTTTCCACACTAATACAAGTGCAAAAGTGGTTTCCTCCACCAACACAAGTGCGAAAAGTGGTTTTTCAACATTAAGACAAGTGCGAAAAGTGGTTTTTCAACACTATCACAAGTGCAAAAGTGTTTTTTCCACACTAATACAAGTGCAAAAGTGGTTTCCTGCACCAACACAAGTGCGAAAAGTGGTTTTTCAACACTAACACAAGTGCGAAATGTGGTTTTCAACACTAACACAAGTGCGAAAAGTGGTTTTTCAACACTAACACAAGTGCGAAAAGTGGTTTTTCCACACTAATACAAGTGCAAAAGTGGTTTCCTGCACCAACACAAGTGCGAAAAGTGGTTTTTCAACACTAACTCAAGTGCAAAACGTGGTTTTTCAACACTAACACAGGTGCGAAAAGTGGTTTTTCAACACTAACACAAGTGCGAAAAGTGGTTTTTCAACACTATCACAAGTGCAAAAAGTGTTTTTTCCACACTAATACAAGTGCAAAAGTGGTTTCCTGCACCAACACAAGTGTGAAAAGTGGTTTTTCAACACTACCACAAGTGAGAAAAGTGGTTTTTCAACACTAACACAAGTGCGAAAAGTGTTTTTTCCACACTAATACAAGTGCAAAAGTGGTTTCCTGCACCAACACAAGTGCGAAAAGTGGTTTTTCAACACGAACACAAGTGCGAAAAGTGGTTTTTCAACACTAACACAAGTGCGAAAAGTGGTTTTTCAACACTAACACAAGTGCAAAAAGTGGTTTTTCAACACTAACACAAGTGCGAAAAGTGGATTTTCCACACTAATACAAGTGCAAAAGTGGTTTCCCGCACCAACAGAAGTGCGAAAAGTGGTTTTTCAACACTAACACAAGTGCGAAAAGTCGTTTTTCAACACTATCACAAGTGCAAAAAGTGTTTTTTCCACACTAATACAAGTGCAAAAGTGGTTTCCTGCACCAACACAAGTGCGAAAAGTGGTTTTTCAACACTAACATAAGTGCGAAAAGTGGTTTTTCAACACTAACACAAGTGCGAAAAGTGGTTTTTCAACACTAACACAAGTGCGAAAAGTGGTTTTTCCACACTAATACAAGTGCAAAAGTGGTTTCCTGCACCAACACAAGTGCGAAAAGTGGTTTTTCAACACTAACACAAGTGCGAAAAGTGGTTTTTCAACACTATCACAAGTGCAAAAAGTGTTTTTTCCACACTAATACAAGTGCAAAAGTGGTTTCCTGCACCAACACAAGTGCGAAAAGTGGTTTTTCAACACTAACACAAGTGCGAAAAGTGGTTTTTCAACACTAACACAAGTGCGACAAGTGTTTTTTCCACACTAATACAAGTGCAAAAGTGGTTTCCTGCACCAACACAAGTGCGAAAAGTGGTTTTTCAACACTAACACAAGTGCAAAAAGTGGTTTTTCAACACCAACACAAGTGCGAAAAGTGGTTTTTCAACACTAACACAAGTGCGAAAAGTGTTTTTTCAACACTAACACAAGTGCGAAAAGTGGTTTTTCCACACTAATACAAGTGCAAAAGTGGTTTCCTGCACCAACACAAGTGCGAAAAGTGGTTTTTCAACACTAACACAAGTGCGAAAAGTGGTTTTTCCACACTAATACAAGTGCAAAAGTGGTATCCTGCACCAACACAAGTGCGAAAAGTGGGTTTTCAACACTAACACAAGTGCGAAAAGTGGTTTTTCAACACTATCACAAGTGCAAAAAGTGTTTTTTCCACACTAATACAAGTGCAAAAAGTGTTTTTTCCACACTAATACAAGTGCAAAAGTGGTTTCCTGCACCAACACAAGTGCGAAAAGTGGTTTTTCAACACTTACACAAGTGGGAAAAGTGGTTTTTCAACACTAACACAAGTGTGAAAAGTGGTTTTTCAACACTAACACAAGTGCAAAAAGTGTTTTTTCCACACTAATACAAGTGCAAAAGTGGTTTCCTGCACCAACACAAGTGCGAAAAGTGGTTTTTCAACACTAACACAAGTGCGAAAAGTGGATTTTCAACACTAACACAAGTGCGAAAAGTGGTTTTTCAACACTAACATAAGTGCGAAAAGTGGTTTTTCAACACTAACACAAGTGCGAAAAGTGGATTTTCCACACCAACACAAGTGCAAAAAGTAGATTTTCAACACCATCACAAGTGCAAAAAGTGGTTTTTCAACACTAACACAAGTGCGAAAAGTGGTTTTTCAACACCAACACAAGTGCGAAAAGTGGTTTTTCAACACTAACACAAGTGCGAAAAGTGGTTTTTGCCACACTAATACAAGTGCAAAAGTGGTTTCCTGCACCAACACAAGGGCGAAAAGTGGTTTTTCAACACTAACATAAGTGCGAAAAGTGGTTTTTCAACACTAACACAAGTGCGAAAAGTGTTTTTTCCACACTAATACAAGTGCAAAAGTGGTTTCCTGCACCAACACAAGTGCGAAAAGTGGTTTTTCAACACTAACACAAGTGCGAAAAGTGGTTTTTCAACACCAACACAAGTGCGAAAAGTGGTTTTTCAACACTAACACAAGTGCGAAAAGTGGTTTTTCAACACTAACACAAGTGCGAAAAGTGGTTTTTCCACACTAATACACATGCAAAAGTGGTTTCCTGCACCAACACAAGTGTGAAAAGTGGTTTTTCAACACTATCACAAGTGCAAAAAGTGTTTTTTCCACACTAATACAAGTGCAAAAGTGGTTTCCTGCACCAATACAAGTGCGAAAAGTGTTTTTTCAACACTAACACAAGTGCGAAAAGTGGTTTTTCAACACTATCACAAGAGCAAAAGTGTTTTTTCCACACTAATACAAGTGCAAAAGTGGTTTCCTCCACCAACACAAGTGCGAAAAGTGGTTTTTCAACATTAAGACAAGTGCGAAAAGTGGTTTTTCAACACTATCACAAGTGCAAAAGTGTTTTTTCCACACTAATACAAGTGCAAAAGTGGTTTCCTGCACCAACACAAGTGCGAAAAGTGGTTTTTCAACACTAACACAAGTGCGAAATGTGGTTTTCAACACTAACACAAGTGCGAAAAGTGGTTTTTCAACACTAACACAAGTGCGAAAAGTGGTTTTTCCACACTAATACAAGTGCAAAAGTGGTTTCCTGCACCAACACAAGTGCGAAAAGTGGTTTTTCAACACTAACTCAAGTGCAAAACGTGGTTTTTCAACACTAACACAGGTGCGAAAAGTGGTTTTTCAACACTAACACAAGTGCGAAAAGTGGTTTTTCAACACTATCACAAGTGCAAAAAGTGTTTTTTCCACACTAATACAAGTGCAAAAGTGGTTTCCTGCACCAACACAAGTGCGAAAAGTGGTTTTTCAACACTACCACAAGTGAGAAAAGTGGTTTTTCAACACTAACACAAGTGCGAAAAGTGTTTTTTCCACACTAATACAAGTGCAAAAGTGGTTTCCTGCACCAACACAAGTGCGAAAAGTGGTTTTTCAACACGAACACAAGTGCGAAAAGTGGTTTTTCAACACTAACACAAGTGCGAAAAGTGGTTTTTCAACACTAACACAAGTGCAAAAAGTGGTTTTTCAACACTAACACAAGTGCGAAAAGTGGATTTTCCACACTAATACAAGTGCAAAAGTGGTTTCCCGCACCAACACAAGTGCGAAAAGTGGTTTTTCAACACTAACACAAGTGCGAAAAGTCGTTTTTCAACACTATCACAAGTGCAAAAAGTATTTTTTCCACACTAATACAAGTGCAAAAGTGGTTTCCTGCACCAACACAAGTGCGAAAAGTGGTTTTTCAACACTAACATAAGTGCGAAAAGTGGTTTTTCAACACTAACACAAGTGCGAAAAGTGGTTTTTCAACACTAACACAAGTGCGAAAAGTGGTTTTTCCACACTAATACAAGTGCAAAAGTGGTTTCCTGCACCAACACAAGTGCGAAAAGTGGTTTTTCAACACTAACACAAGTGCGAAAAGTGGTTTTTCAACACTATCACAAGTGCAAAAAGTGTTTTTTCCACACTAATACAAGTGCAAAAGTGGTTTCCTGCACCAACACAAGTGCGAAAAGTGGTTTTTCAACACTAACACAAGTGCGAAAAGTGGTTTTTCAACACTAACACAAGTGCGAAAAGTGTTTTTTCCACACTAATACAAGTGCAAAAGTGGTTTCCTGCACCAACACAAGTGCGAAAAGTGGTTTTTCAACACTAACACAAGTGCAAAAAGTGGTTTTTCAACACCAACACAAGTGCGAAAAGTGGTTTTTCAACACTAACACAAGTGCGAAAAGTGTTTTTTCAACACTAACACAAGTGCGAAAAGTGGTTTTTCCACACTAATACAAGTGCAAAAGTGGTTTCCTGCACCAACACAAGTGCGAAAAGTGGTTTTTCAACACTAACACAAGTGCGAAAAGTGGTTTTTCAACACTATCACAAGTGCAAAAAGTGTTTTTTCCACACTAATACAAGTGCAAAAGTGGTTTCCTGCACCAATACAAGTGCGAAAAGTGGTTTTTCAACACTAACACAAGTGCGAAAAGTGGTTTTTCAACACTAACACAAGTGCGAAAAGTGGTTTTTCAACACTAACACAAGTGTGAAAAGTGGTTTTTCCACACTAATACAAGTGCAAAAGTGGTTTTCCTGCACCAACTCAAGTGCGAAAAGTGGTTTGTCAACACTAACACAAGTGCGAAAAGTGGTTTTTCAACACTATCACAAGTGCAAAAAGTGTTTTTTCCACACTAATACAAGTGCAAAAGTGGTTTCCTGCACCAACACAAGTGCGAAAAGTGGTTTTTCAACACTAACACAAGTGCGAAAAGAGGTTTTTCAACACTAACACAAGTGCGAAAAGTAGTTTTTCCACACTATCACAAGTGCAAAAAGTGTTTTTTCCACACTAATACAAGTATGAAAAGTGGTTTTTCAACACTATCCCAAGTGCAAAAAGTGTTTTTTCCACACTAATACAAGTGCAAAAGTGGTTTCCTGCACCAACACAAGTGCGAAAAGTGGTTTTTCAACACTAACGCAAGTGCAAAAAGTGGTATTTCAACACTATCACAAGTGCAAAAAGTGTTTTTTCCACACTAATACAAGTGCAAAAGTGGTTTCTTGCACCAACACAAGTGCGAAAAGTGGTTTTTCAACACTAACACAAGTGCGAAAAGTGGTTTTTCAACACTAACACAAGTGCGAAAAGTAGTTTTTCCACACTATCACAAGTGCAAAAAGTGTTTTTTTCCACACTAATACAAGTGTGAAAAGTGGTTTTTCAACACTATCCCAAGTGCAAAAAGTGTTTTTTCCACACTAATACAAGTGCAAAAGTGGTTTCCTGCACCAACACAAGTGCGAAAAGTGGTTTTTCAACACTAACGCAAGTGCAAAAAGTGGTTTTTCAACACTATCACAAGTGCAAAAAGTGTTTTTTCCACACTAATACAAGTGCAAAAGTGGTTTCCTGCACCAACACAAGTGCGAAAAGTGGTTTTTCAACACTAACACAAGTGCGAAATGTGGTTTTTCAACACTATCACAAGTGCGAAATTGGTTTTTCCACACTAATACAAGTGCAAAAGTGGTTTCCTGCACCAACACAAGTGCGAAAAGTGGTTTCCTGCACCAACACAAGTGCGAAAAGTGTTTTTTCCACAATAACACAAGTGCGAAATGTGGTTTTTCAACACTATCACAAGTGCAAAAAGTGTTTTTTCCACACTAATACAAGTGCAAAAGTGGTTTCCTGCACCAACACAAGTGCAAAAAGTGGTTTTTCAACACTAACACAAGTGCGAAAAGTGGTTTTTCCACACTATCACAAGTGCAAAAAGTGTTTTTTCCACACTAATAAAAGTGCGAAAAGTGGTTTTTCAACACTATCCCAAGTGCAAAAAGTGGGTTTTCCACATTAATACAAGTGCAAAAGTGGTTTCCTGCACTAACACAAGTGCGAAAAGTGGATTTTCAACAATAACACAAGTGCGAAAAGTGTTTTTTCCACACTAATACAAGTGCAAAAGTGGTTTCCTGCACCAACACAAGTGCGAAAAGTGGTTTTTCAACACTAACACAAGTGCGAAAAGTGGTTTTTCAACACTAACACAAGTGCAAAAGTGGTTTCCTTCACCAACACAAGTGCGAAAAGTGGTTTTTCAACACGATCACAAGTGCGAAAAGTGGGTTTTCCACACTAATACAAGTGCAAAAGTGGTTTCCTGCACCAACACAAGTGCGAAAAGTGGTTTTTCAACACTAACACAAGTGCAAAAAGTGGTTTTTCAACACTATCACAAGTGCAAAAAGTGTTTTTTCCACATTAATACAAGTGCAAAAGTGGTTTCCTGCACCAACACAAGTGCGAAAAGTGGTTTTTCAACACTAACACATGTGCAAAGAGTGGTTTTTCCACACTAATACAAGTGCAAAAGTGGTTTCCTGCACCAACACAAGTGCGAAAAGTGGTTTTTCAACACTAACACAAGTGCGAAAAGTGGTTTTTCAACACTATCACAAGTGCAAACAGTGTTTTTTCCACACTAATACAAGTGCAAAAGTGGTTTCATGCACCAACACAAGTGCGAAAAGTGGTTTTTCAACACTAACACAAGTGCGAAAAGTGGTTTTTCAACACTACCACAAGTGCAAAAAGTGGTTTTTCCACACTAATACAAGTGCAAAAGTGGTTTCCTGCACCAACACAAGTGCGAAAAGTGGGTTTTCAACACTAACACAAGTGCGAAAAGTGGTTTTTCAACACTATCACAAGTGCAAAAAGTGTTTTTTCCACACTAATACAAGCGCAAAAAGTGTTTTTTCCACACTAATACAAGTGCAAAAGTGGTTACCTGCACCAACACAAGTGCGAAAAGTGGTTTTTCAACACTTACACAAGTGGGAAAAGTGGTTTTTCAACACTAACACAAGTGTGAAAAGTGGTTTTTCAACACTAACACAAGTGCAAAAAGTGTTTTTTCCACACTAATACAAGTGCAAAAGTGGTTTCCTGCACCAACACAAGTGCGAAAAGTGGTTTTTCAACACTAACACAAGTGCGAAAAGTGGTTTTTCAACACTATCACAAGTGCAAAAAGTGTTTTTTCCACACTAATACAAGTGCAAAAGTGGTTTCCTGCACCAACACAAGTGCGAAAAGTGGTTTTTCAACACTAACACAAGTGCGAAAAGTGGTTTTTCAACACTAACACAAGTGCGAAAAGTGTTTTTTCCACACTAATACAAGTGCAAAAGTGGTTTCCTGCACCAACACAAGTGCGAAAAGTGGTTTTTCAACACTAATACAAGTGCAAAAAGTGGTTTTTCAACACCAACACAAGTGCGAAAAGTGGTTTTTCAACACCAACACAAGTGCGAAAAGTGTTTTTTCAACACTAACACAAGTGCGAAAAGTGGTTTTTCCACACTAATACAAGTGCAAAAGTGGTTTCCTGCACCAACACAAGTGCGAAAAGTGGTTTTTCAACACTAACACAAGTGCGAAAAGTGGTTTTTCAACACTATCACAAGTGCAAAAAGTGTTTTTTCCACACTAATACAAGTGCAAAAGTGGTTTCCTGCACCAATACAAGTGCGAAAAGTGGTTTTTCAACACTAACACAAGTGCGAAAAGTGGTTTTTCAACACTAACACAAGTGCGAAAAGTGGTTTTTCAACACTAACACAAGTGTGAAAAGTGGTTTTTCCACACTAATACAAGTGCAAAAGTGGTTTTCCTGCACCAACTCAAGTGCGAAAAGTGGTTTGTCAACACTAACACAAGTGCGAAAAGTGGTTTTTCAACACTATCACAAGTGCAAAAAGTGTTTTTTCCACACTAATACAAGTGCAAAAGTGGTTTCCTGCACCAACACAAGTGCGAAAAGTGGTTTTTCAACACTAACACAAGTGCGAAAAGAGGTTTTTCAACACTAACACAAGTGCGAAAAGTAGTTTTTCCACACTATCACAAGTGCAAAAAGTGTTTTTTCCACACTAATACAAGTATGAAAAGTGGTTTTTCAACACTATCCCAAGTGCAAAAAGTGTTTTTTCCACACTAATACAAGTGCAAAAGTGGTTTCCTGCACCAACACAAGTGCGAAAAGTGGTTTTTCAACACTAACGCAAGTGCAAAAAGTGGTATTTCAACACTATCACAAGTGCAAAAAGTGTTTTTTCCACACTAATACAAGTGCAAAAGTGGTTTCTTGCACCAACACAAGTGCGAAAAGTGGTTTTTCAACACTAACACAAGTGCGAAAAGTGGTTTTTCAACACTAACACAAGTGCGAAAAGTAGTTTTTCCACACTATCACAAGTGCAAAAAGTGTTTTTTTCCACACTAATACAAGTGTGAAAAGTGGTTTTTCAACACTATCCCAAGTGCAAAAAGTGTTTTTTCCACACTAATACAAGTGCAAAAGTGGTTTCCTGCACCAACACAAGTGCGAAAAGTGGTTTTTCAACACTAACGCAAGTGCAAAAAGTGGTTTTTCAACACTATCACAAGTGCAAAAAGTGTTTTTTCCACACTAATACAAGTGCAAAAGTGGTTTCCTGCACCAACACAAGTGCGAAAAGTGGTTTTTCAACACTAACACAAGTGCGAAAAGTGGATTTTCCACACCAACACAAGTGCAAAAAGTAGATTTTCAACACCATCACAAGTGCAAAAAGTGGTTTTTCAACACTAACACAAGTGCGAAAAGTGGTTTTTCAACACCAACACAAGTGCGAAAAGTGGTTTTTCAACACTAACACAAGTGCGAAAAGTGGTTTTTGCCACACTAATACAAGTGCAAAAGTGGTTTCCTGCACCAACACAAGGGCGAAAAGTGGTTTTTCAACACTAACATAAGTGCGAAAAGTGGTTTTTCAACACTAACACAAGTGCGAAAAGTGTTTTTTCCACACTAATACAAGTGCAAAAGTGGTTTCCTGCACCAACACAAGTGCGAAAAGTGGTTTTTCAACACTAACACAAGTGCGAAAAGTGGTTTTTCAACACCAACACAAGTGCGAAAAGTGGTTTTTCAACACTAACACAAGTGCGAAAAGTGGTTTTTCAACACTAACACAAGTGCGAAAAGTGGTTTTTCCACACTAATACACATGCAAAAGTGGTTTCCTGCACCAACACAAGTGTGAAAAGTGGTTTTTCAACACTATCACAAGTGCAAAAAGTGTTTTTTCCACACTAATACAAGTGCAAAAGTGGTTTCCTGCACCAATACAAGTGCGAAAAGTGTTTTTTCAACACTAACACAAGTGCGAAAAGTGGTTTTTCAACACTATCACAAGAGCAAAAGTGTTTTTTCCACACTAATACAAGTGCAAAAGTGGTTTCCTCCACCAACACAAGTGCGAAAAGTGGTTTTTCAACATTAAGACAAGTGCGAAAAGTGGTTTTTCAACACTATCACAAGTGCAAAAGTGTTTTTTCCACACTAATACAAGTGCAAAAGTGGTTTCCTGCACCAACACAAGTGCGAAAAGTGGTTTTTCAACACTAACACAAGTGCGAAATGTGGTTTTCAACACTAACACAAGTGCGAAAAGTGGTTTTTCAACACTAACACAAGTGCGAAAAGTGGTTTTTCCACACTAATACAAGTGCAAAAGTGGTTTCCTGCACCAACACAAGTGCGAAAAGTGGTTTTTCAACACTAACTCAAGTGCAAAACGTGGTTTTTCAACACTAACACAGGTGCGAAAAGTGGTTTTTCAACACTAACACAAGTGCGAAAAGTGGTTTTTCAACACTATCACAAGTGCAAAAAGTGTTTTTTCCACACTAATACAAGTGCAAAAGTGGTTTCCTGCACCAACACAAGTGCGAAAAGTGGTTTTTCAACACTACCACAAGTGAGAAAAGTGGTTTTTCAACACTAACACAAGTGCGAAAAGTGTTTTTTCCACACTAATACAAGTGCAAAAGTGGTTTCCTGCACCAACACAAGTGCGAAAAGTGGTTTTTCAACACGAACACAAGTGCGAAAAGTGGTTTTTCAACACTAACACAAGTGCGAAAAGTGGTTTTTCAACACTAACACAAGTGCAAAAAGTGGTTTTTCAACACTAACACAAGTGCGAAAAGTGGATTTTCCACACTAATACAAGTGCAAAAGTGGTTTCCCGCACCAACACAAGTGCGAAAAGTGGTTTTTCAACACTAACACAAGTGCGAAAAGTCGTTTTTCAACACTATCACAAGTGCAAAAAGTATTTTTTCCACACTAATACAAGTGCAAAAGTGGTTTCCTGCACCAACACAAGTGCGAAAAGTGGTTTTTCAACACTAACATAAGTGCGAAAAGTGGTTTTTCAACACTAACACAAGTGCGAAAAGTGGTTTTTCAACACTAACACAAGTGCGAAAAGTGGTTTTTCCACACTAATACAAGTGCAAAAGTGGTTTCCTGCACCAACACAAGTGCGAAAAGTGGTTTTTCAACACTAACACAAGTGCGAAAAGTGGTTTTTCAACACTATCACAAGTGCAAAAAGTGTTTTTTCCACACTAATACAAGTGCAAAAGTGGTTTCCTGCACCAACACAAGTGCGAAAAGTGGTTTTTCAACACTAACACAAGTGCGAAAAGTGGTTTTTCAACACTAACACAAGTGCGAAAAGTGTTTTTTCCACACTAATACAAGTGCAAAAGTGGTTTCCTGCACCAACACAAGTGCGAAAAGTGGTTTTTCAACACTAACACAAGTGCAAAAAGTGGTTTTTCAACACCAACACAAGTGCGAAAAGTGGTTTTTCAACACTAACACAAGTGCGAAAAGTGTTTTTTCAACACTAACACAAGTGCGAAAAGTGGTTTTTCCACACTAATACAAGTGCAAAAGTGGTTTCCTGCACCAACACAAGTGCGAAAAGTGGTTTTTCAACACTAACACAAGTGCGAAAAGTGGTTTTTCAACACTATCACAAGTGCAAAAAGTGTTTTTTCCACACTAATACAAGTGCAAAAGTGGTTTCCTGCACCAATACAAGTGCGAAAAGTGGTTTTTCAACACTAACACAAGTGCGAAAAGTGGTTTTTCAACACTAACACAAGTGCGAAAAGTGGTTTTTCAACACTAACACAAGTGTGAAAAGTGGTTTTTCCACACTAATACAAGTGCAAAAGTGGTTTTCCTGCACCAACTCAAGTGCGAAAAGTGGTTTGTCAACACTAACACAAGTGCGAAAAGTGGTTTTTCAACACTATCACAAGTGCAAAAAGTGTTTTTTCCACACTAATACAAGTGCAAAAGTGGTTTCCTGCACCAACACAAGTGCGAAAAGTGGTTTTTCAACACTAACACAAGTGCGAAAAGAGGTTTTTCAACACTAACACAAGTGCGAAAAGTAGTTTTTCCACACTATCACAAGTGCAAAAAGTGTTTTTTCCACACTAATACAAGTATGAAAAGTGGTTTTTCAACACTATCCCAAGTGCAAAAAGTGTTTTTTCCACACTAATACAAGTGCAAAAGTGGTTTCCTGCACCAACACAAGTGCGAAAAGTGGTTTTTCAACACTAACGCAAGTGCAAAAAGTGGTATTTCAACACTATCACAAGTGCAAAAAGTGTTTTTTCCACACTAATACAAGTGCAAAAGTGGTTTCTTGCACCAACACAAGTGCGAAAAGTGGTTTTTCAACACTAACACAAGTGCGAAAAGTGGTTTTTCAACACTAACACAAGTGCGAAAAGTAGTTTTTCCACACTATCACAAGTGCAAAAAGTGTTTTTTTCCACACTAATACAAGTGTGAAAAGTGGTTTTTCAACACTATCCCAAGTGCAAAAAGTGTTTTTTCCACACTAATACAAGTGCAAAAGTGGTTTCCTGCACCAACACAAGTGCGAAAAGTGGTTTTTCAACACTAACGCAAGTGCAAAAAGTGGTTTTTCAACACTATCACAAGTGCAAAAAGTGTTTTTTCCACACTAATACAAGTGCAAAAGTGGTTTCCTGCACCAACACAAGTGCGAAAAGTGGTTTTTCAACACTAACACAAGTGCGAAATGTGGTTTTTCAACACTATCACAAGTGCGAAATTGGTTTTTCCACACTAATACAAGTGCAAAAGTGGTTTCCTGCACCAACACAAGTGCGAAAAGTGGTTTCCTGCACCAACACAAGTGCGAAAAGTGTTTTTTCCACAATAACACAAGTGCGAAATGTGGTTTTTCAACACTATCACAAGTGCAAAAAGTGTTTTTTCCACACTAATACAAGTGCAAAAGTGGTTTCCTGCACCAACACAAGTGCAAAAAGTGGTTTTTCAACACTAACACAAGTGCGAAAAGTGGTTTTTCCACACTATCACAAGTGCAAAAAGTGTTTTTTCCACACTAATAAAAGTGCGAAAAGTGGTTTTTCAACACTATCCCAAGTGCAAAAAGTGGGTTTTCCACATTAATACAAGTGCAAAAGTGGTTTCCTGCACTAACACAAGTGCGAAAAGTGGATTTTCAACAATAACACAAGTGCGAAAAGTGTTTTTTCCACACTAATACAAGTGCAAAAGTGGTTTCCTGCACCAACACAAGTGCGAAAAGTGGTTTTTCAACACTAACACAAGTGCGAAAAGTGGTTTTTCAACACTAACACAAGTGCAAAAGTGGTTTCCTTCACCAACACAAGTGCGAAAAGTGGTTTTTCAACACGATCACAAGTGCGAAAAGTGGGTTTTCCACACTAATACAAGTGCAAAAGTGGTTTCCTGCACCAACACAAGTGCGAAAAGTGGTTTTTCAACACTAACACAAGTGCAAAAAGTGGTTTTTCAACACTATCACAAGTGCAAAAAGTGTTTTTTCCACATTAATACAAGTGCAAAAGTGGTTTCCTGCACCAACACAAGTGCGAAAAGTGGTTTTTCAACACTAACACATGTGCAAAGAGTGGTTTTTCCACACTAATACAAGTGCAAAAGTGGTTTCCTGCACCAACACAAGTGCGAAAAGTGGTTTTTCAACACTAACACAAGTGCGAAAAGTGGTTTTTCAACACTATCACAAGTGCAAACAGTGTTTTTTCCACACTAATACAAGTGCAAAAGTGGTTTCATGCACCAACACAAGTGCGAAAAGTGGTTTTTCAACACTAACACAAGTGCGAAAAGTGGTTTTTCAACACTACCACAAGTGCAAAAAGTGGTTTTTCCACACTAATACAAGTGCAAAAGTGGTTTCCTGCACCAACACAAGTGCGAAAAGTGGGTTTTCAACACTAACACAAGTGCGAAAAGTGGTTTTTCAACACTATCACAAGTGCAAAAAGTGTTTTTTCCACACTAATACAAGCGCAAAAAGTGTTTTTTCCACACTAATACAAGTGCAAAAGTGGTTACCTGCACCAACACAAGTGCGAAAAGTGGTTTTTCAACACTTACACAAGTGGGAAAAGTGGTTTTTCAACACTAACACAAGTGTGAAAAGTGGTTTTTCAACACTAACACAAGTGCAAAAAGTGTTTTTTCCACACTAATACAAGTGCAAAAGTGGTTTCCTGCACCAACACAAGTGCGAAAAGTGGTTTTTCAACACTAACACAAGTGCGAAAAGTGGTTTTTCAACACTATCACAAGTGCAAAAAGTGTTTTTTCCACACTAATACAAGTGCAAAAGTGGTTTCCTGCACCAACACAAGTGCGAAAAGTGGTTTTTCAACACTAACACAAGTGCGAAAAGTGGTTTTTCAACACTAACACAAGTGCGAAAAGTGTTTTTTCCACACTAATACAAGTGCAAAAGTGGTTTCCTGCACCAACACAAGTGCGAAAAGTGGTTTTTCAACACTAATACAAGTGCAAAAAGTGGTTTTTCAACACCAACACAAGTGCGAAAAGTGGTTTTTCAACACCAACACAAGTGCGAAAAGTGTTTTTTCAACACTAACACAAGTGCGAAAAGTGGTTTTTCCACACTAATACAAGTGCAAAAGTGGTTTCCTGCACCAACACAAGTGCGAAAAGTGGTTTTTCAACACTAACACAAGTGCGAAAAGTGGTTTTTCAACACTATCACAAGTGCAAAAAGTGTTTTTTCCACACTAATACAAGTGCAAAAGTGGTTTCCTGCACCAATACAAGTGCGAAAAGTGGTTTTTCAACACTAACACAAGTGCGAAAAGTGGTTTTTCAACACTAACACAAGTGCGAAAAGTGGTTTTTCAACACTAACACAAGTGTGAAAAGTGGTTTTTCCACACTAATACAAGTGCAAAAGTGGTTTTCCTGCACCAACTCAAGTGCGAAAAGTGGTTTGTCAACACTAACACAAGTGCGAAAAGTGGTTTTTCAACACTATCACAAGTGCAAAAAGTGTTTTTTCCACACTAATACAAGTGCAAAAGTGGTTTCCTGCACCAACACAAGTGCGAAAAGTGGTTTTTCAACACTAACACAAGTGCGAAAAGAGGTTTTTCAACACTAACACAAGTGCGAAAAGTAGTTTTTCCACACTATCACAAGTGCAAAAAGTGTTTTTTCCACACTAATACAAGTATGAAAAGTGGTTTTTCAACACTATCCCAAGTGCAAAAAGTGTTTTTTCCACACTAATACAAGTGCAAAAGTGGTTTCCTGCACCAACACAAGTGCGAAAAGTGGTTTTTCAACACTAACGCAAGTGCAAAAAGTGGTATTTCAACACTATCACAAGTGCAAAAAGTGTTTTTTCCACACTAATACAAGTGCAAAAGTGGTTTCTTGCACCAACACAAGTGCGAAAAGTGGTTTTTCAACACTAACACAAGTGCGAAAAGTGGTTTTTCAACACTAACACAAGTGCGAAAAGTAGTTTTTCCACACTATCACAAGTGCAAAAAGTGTTTTTTTCCACACTAATACAAGTGTGAAAAGTGGTTTTTCAACACTATCCCAAGTGCAAAAAGTGTTTTTTCCACACTAATACAAGTGCAAAAGTGGTTTCCTGCACCAACACAAGTGCGAAAAGTGGTTTTTCAACACTAACGCAAGTGCAAAAAGTGGTTTTTCAACACTATCACAAGTGCAAAAAGTGTTTTTTCCACACTAATACAAGTGCAAAAGTGGTTTCCTGCACCAACACAAGTGCGAAAAGTGGTTTTTCAACACTAACACAAGTGCGAAATGTGGTTTTTCAACACTATCACAAGTGCGAAATTGGTTTTTCCACACTAATACAAGTGCAAAAGTGGTTTCCTGCACCAACACAAGTGCGAAAAGTGGTTTCCTGCACCAACACAAGTGCGAAAAGTGTTTTTTCCACAATAACACAAGTGCGAAATGTGGTTTTTCAACACTATCACAAGTGCAAAAAGTGTTTTTTCCACACTAATACAAGTGCAAAAGTGGTTTCCTGCACCAACACAAGTGCAAAAAGTGGTTTTTCAACACTAACACAAGTGCGAAAAGTGGTTTTTCCACACTATCACAAGTGCAAAAAGTGTTTTTTCCACACTAATAAAAGTGCGAAAAGTGGTTTTTCAACACTATCCCAAGTGCAAAAAGTGGGTTTTCCACATTAATACAAGTGCAAAAGTGGTTTCCTGCACTAACACAAGTGCGAAAAGTGGATTTTCAACAATAACACAAGTGCGAAAAGTGTTTTTTCCACACTAATACAAGTGCAAAAGTGGTTTCCTGCACCAACACAAGTGCGAAAAGTGGTTTTTCAACACTAACACAAGTGCGAAAAGTGGTTTTTCAACACTAACACAAGTGCAAAAGTGGTTTCCTTCACCAACACAAGTGCGAAAAGTGGTTTTTCAACACGATCACAAGTGCGAAAAGTGGGTTTTCCACACTAATACAAGTGCAAAAGTGGTTTCCTGCACCAACACAAGTGCGAAAAGTGGTTTTTCAACACTAACACAAGTGCAAAAAGTGGTTTTTCAACACTATCACAAGTGCAAAAAGTGTTTTTTCCACACTAATACAAGTGCAAAAGTGGTTTCCTGCACCAACACAAGTGCGAAAAGTGGTTTTTCAACACTAACACATGTGCAAAGAGTGGTTTTTCCACACTAATACAAGTGCAAAAGTGGTTTCCTGCACCAACACAAGTGCGAAAAGTGGTTTTTCAACACTAACACAAGTGCGAAAAGTGGTTTTTCAACACTATCACAAGTGCAAACAGTGTTTTTTCCACACTAATACAAGTGCAAAAGTGGTTTCATGCACCAACACAAGTGCGAAAAGTGGTTTTTCAACACTAACACAAGTGCGAAAAGTGGTTTTTCAACACTACCACAAGTGCAAAAAGTGGTTTTTCCACACTAATACAAGTGCAAAAGTGGTTTCCTGCACCAACACAAGTGCGAAAAGTGGGTTTTCAACACTAGCACAAGTGCGAAAAGTGGTTTTTCAACACTATCACAAGTGCAAAAAGTGTTTTTTCCACACTAATACAAGCGCAAAAAGTGTTTTTTCCACACTAATACAAGTGCAAAAGTGGTTACCTGCACCAACACAAGTGCGAAAAGTGGTTTTTCAACACTTACACAAGTGGGAAAAGTGGTTTTTCAACACTAACACAAGTGTGAAAAGTGGTTTTTCAACACTAACACAAGTGCAAAAAGTGTTTTTTCCACACTAATACAAGTGCAAAAGTGGTTTCCTGCACCAACACAAGTGCGAAAAGTGGTTTTTCAACACTAACACAAGTGCGAAAAGTGGTTTTTCAACACTATCACAAGTGCAAAAAGTGTTTTTTCCACACTAATACAAGTGCAAAAGTGGTTTCCTGCACCAACACAAGTGCGAAAAGTGGTTTTTCAACACTAACACAAGTGCGAAAAGTGGTTTTTCAACACTAACACAAGTGCGAAAAGTGTTTTTTCCACACTAATACAAGTGCAAAAGTGGTTTCCTGCACCAACACAAGTGCGAAAAGTGGTTTTTCAACACTAACACAAGTGCAAAAAGTGGTTTTTCAACACCAACACAAGTGCGAAAAGTGGTTTTTCAACACCAACACAAGTGCGAAAAGTGTTTTTTCAACACTAACACAAGTGCGAAAAGTGGTTTTTCCACACTAATACAAGTGCAAAAGTGGTTTCCTGCACCAACACAAGTGCGAAAAGTGGTTTTTCAACACTAACACAAGTGCGAAAAGTGGTTTTTCAACACTATCACAAGTGCAAAAAGTGTTTTTTCCACACTAATACAAGTGCAAAAGTGGTTTCCTGCACCAATACAAGTGCGAAAAGTGGTTTTTCAACACTAACACAAGTGCGAAAAGTGGTTTTTCAACACTAACACAAGTGCGAAAAGTGGTTTTTCAACACTAACACAAGTGTGAAAAGTGGTTTTTCCACACTAATACAAGTGCAAAAGTGGTTTTCCTGCACCAACTCAAGTGCGAAAAGTGGTTTGTCAACACTAACACAAGTGCGAAAAGTGGTTTTTCAACACTATCACAAGTGCAAAAAGTGTTTTTTCCACACTAATACAAGTGCAAAAGTGGTTTCCTGCACCAACACAAGTGCGAAAAGTGGTTTTTCAACACTAACACAAGTGCGAAAAGAGGTTTTTCAACACTAACACAAGTGCGAAAAGTAGTTTTTCCACACTATCACAAGTGCAAAAAGTGTTTTTTCCACACTAATACAAGTATGAAAAGTGGTTTTTCAACACTATCCCAAGTGCAAAAAGTGTTTTTTCCACACTAATACAAGTGCAAAAGTGGTTTCCTGCACCAACACAAGTGCGAAAAGTGGTTTTTCAACACTAACGCAAGTGCAAAAAGTGGTATTTCAACACTATCACAAGTGCAAAAAGTGTTTTTTCCACACTAATACAAGTGCAAAAGTGGTTTCTTGCACCAACACAAGTGCGAAAAGTGGTTTTTCAACACTAACACAAGTGCGAAAAGTGGTTTTTCAACACTAACACAAGTGCGAAAAGTAGTTTTTCCACACTATCACAAGTGCAAAAAGTGTTTTTTTCCACACTAATACAAGTGTGAAAAGTGGTTTTTCAACACTATCCCAAGTGCAAAAAGTGTTTTTTCCACACTAATACAAGTGCAAAAGTGGTTTCCTGCACCAACACAAGTGCGAAAAGTGGTTTTTCAACACTAACGCAAGTGCAAAAAGTGGTTTTTCAACACTATCACAAGTGCAAAAAGTGTTTTTTCCACACTAATACAAGTGCAAAAGTGGTTTCCTGCACCAACACAAGTGCGAAAAGTGGTTTTTCAACACTAACACAAGTGCGAAATGTGGTTTTTCAACACTATCACAAGTGCGAAATTGGTTTTTCCACACTAATACAAGTGCAAAAGTGGTTTCCTGCACCAACACAAGTGCGAAAAGTGGTTTCCTGCACCAACACAAGTGCGAAAAGTGTTTTTTCCACAATAACACAAGTGCGAAATGTGGTTTTTCAACACTATCACAAGTGCAAAAAGTGTTTTTTCCACACTAATACAAGTGCAAAAGTGGTTTCCTGCACCAACACAAGTGCAAAAAGTGGTTTTTCAACACTAACACAAGTGCGAAAAGTGGTTTTTCCACACTATCACAAGTGCAAAAAGTGTTTTTTCCACACTAATAAAAGTGCGAAAAGTGGTTTTTCAACACTATCCCAAGTGCAAAAAGTGGGTTTTCCACATTAATACAAGTGCAAAAGTGGTTTCCTGCACTAACACAAGTGTGAAAAGTGGATTTTCAACAATAACACAAGTGCGAAAAGTGTTTTTTCCACACTAATACAAGTGCAAAAGTGGTTTCCTGCACCAACACAAGTGCGAAAAGTGGTTTTTCAACACTAACACAAGTGCGAAAAGTGGTTTTTCAACACTAACACAAGTGCAAAAGTGTTTCCTTCACCAACACAAGTGCGAAAAGTGGTTTTTCAACACTAACACAAGTGCGAAAAGTGGTTTTTCAATACTAACACAAGTGCGAAAAGTGGTTTTTCCACACTAATACAAGTGCAAAAGTGGTTTCCTGCACCAACACAAGTGCGAAAAGTGGTTTTTCAACACTAACACAAGTGCGAAAAGTGGTTTTTCAACGCTATCACAAGTGCAAAAAGTGTTTTTTCCACATGAATACAAGTGCAAAAGTGGTTTCCTGCACCAACACAAGTGTGAAAAGTGGTTTTTCAACACTAACACAAGTGCGAAAAGTGGTTTTTCAACACTAACACAAGTGCGAAAAGTGGTTTTTCCACACTAATACAAGTGCAAAAGTGGTTTCCTGCACCAACACAAGTGCGAAAAGTGGTTTTTCAACACTAACACAAGTGCGAAAAGTGGTTTTTCAACACTAACACAAGTGCAAAAAGTGTTTTTTCCACACTAATACAAGTGCAAAAGTGGTTTCCTGCACCAACACAAGTGCAAAAAGTGGTTTTTCAACACTAACACAAGTGCGAAAAGTGGTTTTTCCACACTATCACAAGTGCAAAAAGTGTTTTTTCCACACTAATAAAAGTGCGAAAAGTGGTTTTTCAACACTATCCCAAGTGCAAAAAGTGGGTTTTCCACATTAATACAAGTGCAAAAGTGGTTTCCTGCACTAACACAAGTGTGAAAAGTGGATTTTCAACAATAACACAAGTGCGAAAAGTGTTTTTTCCACACTAATACAAGTGCAAAAGTGGTTTCCTGCACCAACACAAGTGCGAAAAGTGGTTTTTCAACACTAACACAAGTGCGAAAAGTGGTTTTTCAACACTAACACAAGTGCAAAAGTGGTTTCCTTCACCAACACAAGTGCGAAAAGTGGTTTTTCAACACTAACACAAGTGCGAAAAGTGGTTTTTCAATACTAACACAAGTGCGAAAAGTGGTTTTTCCACACTAATACAAGTGCAAAAGTGGTTTCCTGCACCAACACAAGTGCGAAAAGTGGTTTTTCAACACTAACACAAGTGCGAAAAGTGGTTTTTCAACGCTATCACAAGTGCAAAAAGTGTTTTTTCCACATGAATACAAGTGCAAAATTGGTTTCCTGCACCAACACAAGTGTGAAAAGTGGTTTTTCAACACTAACACAAGTGCGAAAAGTGGTTTTTCAACACTAACACAAGTGCGAAAAGTGGTTTTTCCACACTAATACAAGTGCAAAAGTGGTTTCCTGCACCAACACAAGTGCGAAAAGTGGTTTTTCAACACTAACACAAGTGCGAAAAGTGGTTTTTCAACACTAACACAAGTGCAAAAAGTGTTTTTTCCACACTAATACAAGTGCAAAAGTGGTTTCCTGCACCAACACAAGTGCGAAAAGTGGTTTTTCAACACTAACACAAGTGCGAAAAGTGGTTTTTCAACACTATCACAAGTGCAAAAAGTGTTTTTTCCACAATAATACAAGTGCAAAAGTGGTTTCCTGCACCAACACAAGTGCGAAAAGTGGTTTTTCAACACTAACACAAGTGCGAAAAGTGGTTTTTCAACACTAACACAACTGCGAAAAGTGGTTTTTCAACACTATCACAAGTGCGAAAAGTGGTTTTTCCACACTAATACAAGTGCAAAAGTGGTTTCCTGCACCAACACAAGTGCAAAAAGTGGTTTTTCAACACTAACACAAGTGCGAAAAGTGGTTTTTCCACACTAATACAAATGCAAAAGTGGTTTCCTGCACCAACACAAGTGCGAAAAGTGGTTTTTCAACACTAACACATGTGCAAAAAGTGGTTTTTCAACACTATCACAAGTGCAAAAAGTGTTTTTTCCACACTAATACAAGTGCAAAAGTGGTTTCCTGCACCAACACAAGTGCAAAAAGTGGTTTTCAACACTAACACAAGTGCGAAAAGTGTTTTTTCCACACTAATACAAGTGCAAAAGTGGTTTCCTGCACCAACACAAGTGCGAAAAGTGGTTTTTCAACACTAACACATGTGCGAAAAGTGGTTTTTCAAGACTAACACAAGTGCGAAAAGTGGTTTTTCCACACTAATACAAGTGCAAAAGTGGTTTCCTGCACCAACACAAGTGCGAAAAGTGGTTTTTCAACACTAACACAAGTGCGAAAAGTGGTTTTTCAACGCTATCACAAGTGCAAAAAGTGTTTTTTCCACACTAATACAAGTGCAAAAGTGGTTTCCTGCACCAACACAAGTGCGAAAAGTGGTTTTTCAACACTAACACAAGTGCGAAAAGTGGTTTTTCAACACTATCACAAGTGCAAAAAGTGTTTTTTCCACACTAATACAAGTGCAAAAATGGTATCCTGCACCAACACAAGTGCGAAAAGTGGTTTTTCAACACTAACACAAGTGCAAAAAGTGGTTTTTCAACACTAACACAAGTGCGAAAAGTGGTTTTTCCACACTAATACAAGTGCAAAAGTGGTTTCCTGCACCAACACAAGTGCGAAAAGTGGTTTTTCAACACTAACACAAGTGCAAAAAGTGGTTTTTCAACACTATCACAAGTGCAAAAAGTGTTTTTTCCACATGAATACAAGTGCAAAAGTGGTTTCCTGCACCAACACAAGTGTGAAAAGTGGTTTTTCAACACTAACACAAGTGCGAAAAGTGGTTTTTCAACACTAACACAAGTGTGAAAAGTGGTTTTTCCACACTAATACAAGTGCAAAAGTGGTTTCCTGCACCAACACAAGTGCGAAAAGTGGTTTTTCAACACTAACACAAGTGCGAAAAGTGGTTTTTCAACACTAACACAAGTGCAAAAAGTGGTTTTTCAACACTATCACAAGTGCAAAAAGTGTTTTTTCCACACTAATACAAGTGCAAAAGTGGTTTCCTGCACCAACACAAGTGCGAAAAGTGGTTTTTCAACACTAACACAAGTGCGAAAAGTGGTTTTTCAACACTATCACAAGTGCAAAAAGTGTTTTTTCCACAATAATACAAGTGCAAAAGTGGTTTCCTGCACCAACACAAGTGAGAAAAGTGGTTTTTCAACACTAACACAAGTGCGAAAAGTGGTTTTTCAACACTAACACAAGTGCGAAAAGTGGTTTTTCAACACTAACACAAGTGCGAAAAGTGGTTTTTCAACACTAACACAAGTGCGAAAAGTGTTTTTTCCACACTAATACAAGTGCAAAAGTGGTTTCCTGCACCAACACAAGTGCGAAAAGTGGTTTTTCAACACTAACACAAGTGCGAAAAATGGTTTTTCAACACTATCACAAGTGCAAAAAGTGTTTTTTCCACACCAATACATGTGCAAAAGTGGTTTCCTGCACCAACACAAGTGCGAAAAGTGGTTTTTCAACACTAACACAAGTGCGAAAAGTGGTTTTTCTACACTAACACAAGTGCGAAAAGTGGTTTATCAACACTAACACAAGTGCAAAAAGTGTTTTTTCCACACTAATACAAGTGCAAAAGTGGTTTCCTGCACCAACACAAGTGCGAAAAGTGGTTTTTCAACACTAACACAACTGCGAAAAGTGGTTTTTCAACACTATCACAAGTGCGAAAAGTGGTTTTTCCACACTAATACAAGTGCAAAAGTGGTTTCCTGCACCAACACAAGTGCAAAAAGTGGTTTTTCAACACTAACACAAGTGCGAAAAGTGATTTTTCCACACTAATACAAATGCAAAAGTGGTTTCCTGCACCAACACAAGTGCGAAAAGTGGTTTTTCAACACTAACACATGTGCGAAAAGTGGTTTTTCAACACTATCACAAGTGCAAAAATGTTTTTTCCACACTAATACAAGTGCAAAAGTGGTTTCCTGCACCAACACAAGTGCAAAAAGTGGTTTTCAACACTAACACAAGTGCGAAAAGTGTTTTTTCCACACTAATACAAGTGCAAAAGTGGTTTCCTGCACCAACACAAGTGCGAAAAGTGGTTTTTCAACACTAACACAAGTGCGAAAAGTGGTTTTTCAATACTAACACAAGTGCGAAAAGTGGTTTTTCCACACTAATACAAGTGCAAAAGTGGTTTCCTGCACCAACACAAGTGCGAAAAGTGGTTTTTCAACACTAACACAAGTGCGAAAAGTGGTTTTTCAACGCTATCACAAGTGCAAAAAGTTTTTTTTCCACATGAATACAAGTGCAAAAGTGGTTTCCTGCACCAACACAAGTGTGAAAAGTGGTTTTTCAACACTAACACAAGTGCGAAAAGTGGTTTTTCAACACTAACACAAGTGCGAAAAGTGGTTTTTCCACACTAATACAAGTGCAAAAGTGGTTTCCTGCACCAACACAAGTGCGAAAAGTGGTTTTTCAACACTAACACAAGTGCGAAAAGTGGTTTTTCAACACTAACACAAGTGCAAAAAGTGTTTTTTCCACACTAATACAAGTGCAAAAGTGGTTTCCTGCACCAACACAAGTGCGAAAAGTGGTTTTTCAACACTAACACAAGTGCGAAAAGTGGTTTTTCAACACTATCACAAGTGCAAAAAGTGTTTTTTCCACAATAATACAAGTGCAAAAGTGGTTTCCTGCACCAACACAAGTGCGAAAAGTGGTTTTTCAACACTAACACAAGTGCGAAAAGTGGTTTTTCAACACTAACACAAGTGCGAAAAGTGGTTTTTCAACACTAACACAAGTGCGAAAAGTGGTTTTTCAACACTAACACAAGTGCGAAAAGTGTTTTTTCCACACTAATACAAGTGCAAAAGTGGTTTCCTGCACCAACACAAGTGCGAAAAGTGGTTTTTCAACACTAACACAAGTGCGAAAAATGGTTTTTCAACACTATCACAAGTGCAAAAAGTGTTTTTTCCACACCAATACAAGTGCAAAAGTGGTTTCCTGCACCAACACAAGTGCGAAAAGTGGTTTTTCAACACTACCACAAGTGAGACAAGTGGTTTTTCAACACTAACACAAGTGCAAAAGTGGTTTCCTGCACCAACACAAGTGTGAAAAGTGGTTTTTCAACACTAACACAAGTGCGAAAAGTGGTTTTTCAACACTAACACAAGTGCGAAAAGTGGTTTTTCCACACTAATACAAGTGCAAAAGTGGTTTCCTGCACCAACACAAGTGCGAAAAGTGGTTTTTCAACACTAACACAAGTGCGAAAAGTGGTTTTTCAACACTAACACAAGTGCAAAAAGTGGTTTTTCAACACTATCACAAGTGCAAAAAGTGTTTTTTCCACACTAATACAAGTGCAAAAGTGGTTTCCTGCACCAACACAAGTGCGAAAAGTGGTTTTTCAACACTAACACAAGTGCGAAAAGTGGTTTTTCAACACTATCACAAGTGCAAAAAGTGTTTTTTCCACAATAATACAAGTGCAAAAGTGGTTTCCTGCACCAACACAAGTGAGAAAAGTGGTTTTTCAACACTAACACAAGTGCGAAAAGTGGTTTTTCAACACTAACACAAGTGCGAAAAGTGGTTTTTCAACACTAACACAAGTGCGAAAAGTGGTTTTTCAACACTAACACAAGTGCGAAAAGTGTTTTTTCCACACTAATACAAGTGCAAAAGTGGTTTCCTGCACCAACACAAGTGCGAAAAGTGGTTTTTCAACACTAACACAAGTGCGAAAAATGGTTTTTCAACACTATCACAAGTGCAAAAAGTGTTTTTTCCACACCAATACATGTGCAAAAGTGGTTTCCTGCACCAACACAAGTGCGAAAAGTGGTTTTTCAACACTAACACAAGTGCGAAAAGTGGTTTTTCTACACTAACACAAGTGCGAAAAGTGGTTTATCAACACTAACACAAGTGCAAAAAGTGTTTTTTCCACACTAATACAAGTGCAAAAGTGGTTTCCTGCACCAACACAAGTGCGAAAAGTGGTTTTTCAACACTAACACAACTGCGAAAAGTGGTTTTTCAACACTATCACAAGTGCGAAAAGTGGTTTTTCCACACTAATACAAGTGCAAAAGTGGTTTCCTGCACCAACACAAGTGCAAAAAGTGGTTTTTCAACACTAACACAAGTGCGAAAAGTGGTTTTTTCCACACTAATACAAATGCAAAAGTGGTTTCCTGCACCAACACAAGTGCGAAAAGTGGTTTTTCAACACTAACACATGTGCGAAAAGTGGTTTTTCAACACTATCACAAGTGCAAAAATGTTTTTTCCACACTAATACAAGTGCAAAAGTGGTTTCCTGCACCAACACAAGTGCAAAAAGTGGTTTTCAACACTAACACAAGTGCGAAAAGTGTTTTTTCCACACTAATACAAGTGCAAAAGTGGTTTCCTGCACCAACACAAGTGCGAAAAGTGGTTTTTCAACACTAACACAAGTGCGAAAAGTGGTTTTTCAATACTAACACAAGTGCGAAAAGTGGTTTTTCCACACTAATACAAGTGCAAAAGTGGTTTCCTGCACCAACACAAGTGCGAAAAGTGGTTTTTCAACACTAACACAAGTGCGAAAAGTGGTTTTTCAACGCTATCACAAGTGCAAAAAGTGTTTTTTCCACATGAATACAAGTGCAAAAGTGGTTTCCTGCACCAACACAAGTGTGAAAAGTGGTTTTTCAACACTAACACAAGTGCGAAAAGTGGTTTTTCAACACTAACACAAGTGCGAAAAGTGGTTTTTCCACACTAATACAAGTGCAAAAGTGGTTTCCTGCACCAACACAAGTGCGAAAAGTGGTTTTTCAACACTAACACAAGTGCGAAAAGTGGTTTTTCAACACTAACACAAGTGCAAAAAGTGTTTTTTCCACACTAATACAAGTGCAAAAGTGGTTTCCTGCACCAACACAAGTGCGAAAAGTGGTTTTTCAACACTAACACAAGTGCGAAAAGTGGTTTTTCAACACTATCACAAGTGCAAAAAGTGTTTTTTCCACAATAATACAAGTGCAAAAGTGGTTTCCTGCACCAACACAAGTGCGAAAAGTGGTTTTTCAACACTAACACAAGTGCGAAAAGTGGTTTTTCAACACTAACACAAGTGCGAAAAGTGGTTTTTCAACACTAACACAAGTGCGAAAAGTGGTTTTTCAACACTAACACAAGTGCGAAAAGTGTTTTTTCCACACTAATACAAGTGCAAAAGTGGTTTCCTGCACCAACACAAGTGCGAAAAGTGGTTTTTCAACACTAACACAAGTGCGAAAAATGGTTTTTCAACACTATCACAAGTGCAAAAAGTGTTTTTTCCACACCAATACAAGTGCAAAAGTGGTTTCCTGCACCAACACAAGTGCGAAAAGTGGTTTTTCAACACTACCACAAGTGAGACAAGTGGTTTTTCAACACTAACACAAGTGCAAAAGTGGTTTCCTGCACCAACACAAGTGTGAAAAGTGGTTTTTCAACACTAACACAAGTGCGAAAAGTGGTTTTTCAACACTAACACAAGTGCGAAAAGTGGTTTTTCCACACTAATACAAGTGCAAAAGTGGTTTCCTGCACCAACACAAGTGCGAAAAGTGGTTTTTCAACACTAACACAAGTGCGAAAAGTGGTTTTTCAACACTAACACAACTGCGAAAAGTGGTTTTTCAACACTATCACAAGTGCGAAAAGTGGTTTTTCCACACTAATACAAGTGCAAAAGTGGTTTCCTGCACCAACACAAGTGCAAAAAGTGGTTTTTCAACACTAACACAAGTGCGAAAAGTGGTTTTTCCACACTAATACAAATGCAAAAGTGGTTTCCTGCACCAACACAAGTGCGAAAAGTGGTTTTTCAACACTAACACATGTGCAAAAAGTGGTTTTCAACACTATCACAAGTGCAAAAAGTGTTTTTTCCACACTAATACAAGTGCAAAAGTGGTTTCCTGCACCAACACAAGTGCAAAAAGTGGTTTTCAACACTAACACAAGTGCGAAAAGTGTTTTTTCCACACTAATACAAGTGCAAAAGTGGTTTCCTGCACCAACACAAGTGCGAAAAGTGGTTTTTCAACACTAACACATGTGCGAAAAGTGGTTTTTCAAGACTAACACAAGTGCGAAAAGTGGTTTTCCACACTAATACAAGTGCAAAAGTGGTTTCCTGCACCAACACAAGTGCGAAAAGTGGTTTTTCAACACTAACACAAGTGCGAAAAGTGGTTTTTCAACGCTATCACAAGTGCAAAAAGTGTTTTTTCCACACTAATACAAGTGCAAAAGTGGTTTCCTGCACCAACACAAGTGCGAAAAGTGGTTTTTCAACACTAACACAAGTGCGAAAAGTGGTTTTTCAACACTATCACAAGTGCAAAAAGTGTTTTTTCCACACTAATACAAGTGCAAAAATGGTATCCTGCACCAACACAAGTGCGAAAAGTGGTTTTTCAACACTAACACAAGTGCAAAAAGTGGTTTTTCAACACTAACACAAGTGCGAAAAGTGGTTTTTCCACACTAATACAAGTGCAAAAGTGGTTTCCTGCACCAACACAAGTGCGAAAAGTGGTTTTTCAACACTAACACAAGTGCAAAAAGTGGTTTTTCAACACTATCACAAGTGCAAAAAGTGTTTTTTCCACATGAATACAAGTGCAAAAGTGGTTTCCTGCACCAACACAAGTGTGAAAAGTGGTTTTTCAACACTAACACAAGTGCGAAAAGTGGTTTTTCAACACTAACACAAGTGCGAAAAGTGGTTTTTCCACACTAACACAAGTGCAAAAGTGGTTTCCTGCACCAACACAAGTGCGAAAAGTGGTTTTTCAACACTAACACAAGTGCGAAAAGTGGTTTTTCAACACTAACACAAGTGCAAAAAGTGGTGTTTCAACACTATCACAAGTGCAAAAAGTGTTTTTTCCACACTAATACAAGTGCAAAAGTGGTTTCCTGCACCAACACAAGTGCGAAAAGTGGTTTTTCAACACTAACACAAGTGCGAAAAGTGGTTTTTCAACACTATCACAAGTGCAAAAAGTGTTTTTTCCACAATAATACAAGTGCAAAAGTGGTTTCCTGCACCAACACAAGTGAGAAAAGTGGTTTTTCAACACTAACACAAGTGCGAAAAGTGGTTTTTCAACACTAACACAAGTGCGAAAAGTGGTTTTCAAAACTAACACAAGTGCGAAAAGTGTTTTTTCCACACTAATACAAGTGCAAAAGTGGTTTCCTGCACCAACACAAGTGCGAAAAGTGGTTTTTCAACACTAACACAAGTGCGAAAAATGGTTTTTCAACACTATCACAAGTGCAAAAAGTATTTTTTCCACACCAATACAAGTGCAAAAGTGGTTTCCTGCACCAACACAAGTGCGAAAAGTGGTTTTTCAACACTAACACAAGTGCGAAAAGTCGTTTTTCTACACTAACACAAGTGCGAAAAGTGGTTTATCAACACTAACACAAGTGCAAAAAGTGTTTTTTCCACACTAATACAAGTGCAAAAGTGGTTTCCTGCACCAACACAAGTGCGAAAAGTGGTTTTTCAACACTAACACAACTGCGAAAAGTGGTTTTTCAACACTATCACAAGTGCGAAAAGTGGTTTTTCCACACTAATACAAGTGCAAAAGTGGTTTCCTGCACCAACACAAGTGCAAAAAGTGGTTTTTCAACACTAACACAAGTGCGAAAAGTGGTTTTTCCACACTAATACAAATGCAAAAGTGGTTTCCTGCACCAACACAAGTGCGAAAAGTGGTTTTTCAACACTAACACATGTGCGAAAAGTGGTTTTTCAACACTATCACAAGTGCAAAAATGTTTTTTCCACACTAATACAAGTGCAAAAGTGGTTTCCTGCACCAACACAAGTGCAAAAAGTGGTTTTCAACACTAACACAAGTGCGAAAAGTGTTTTTTCCACACTAATACAAGTGCAAAAGTGGTTTCCTGCACCAACACAAGTGCGAAAAGTGGTTTTTCAACACTAACACAAGTGCGAAAAGTGGTTTTTCAATACTAACACAAGTGCGAAAAGTGGTTTTTCCACACTAATACAAGTGCAAAAGTGGTTTCCTGCACCAACACAAGTGCGAAAAGTGGTTTTTCAACACTAACACAAGTGCGAAAAGTGGTTTTTCAACACTAACACAACTGCGAAAAGTGGTTTTTCAACACTATCACAAGTGCGAAAAGTGGTTTTTCCACACTAATACAAGTGCAAAAGTGGTTTCCTGCACCAACACAAGTGCAAAAGGTGGTTTTTCAACACTAACACAAGTGCGAAAAGTGGTTTTTCCACACTAATACAAATGCAAAAGTGGTTTCCTGCACCAACACAAGTGCGAAAAGTGGTTTTTCAACACTAACACATGTGCAAAAAGTGGTTTTTCAACACTATCACAAGTGCAAAAAGTGTTTTTTCCACACTAATACAAGTGCAAAAGTGGTTTCCTGCACCAACACAAGTGCAAAAAGTGGTTTTCAACACTAACACAAGTGCGAAAAGTGTTTTTTCCACACTAATACAAGTGCAAAAGTGGTTTCCTGCACCAACACAAGTGCGAAAAGTGGTTTTTCAACACTAACACATGTGCGAAAAGTGGTTTTTCAAGACTAACACAAGTGCGAAAAGTGGTTTTTCCACACTAATACAAGTGCAAAAGTGGTTTCCTGCACCAACACAAGTGCGAAAAGTGGTTTTTCAACACTAACACAAGTGCGAAAAGTGGTTTTTCAACGCTATCACAAGTGCAAAAAGTGTTTTTTCCACACTAATACAAGTGCAAAAGTGGTTTCCTGCACCAACACAAGTGCGAAAAGTGGTTTTTCAACACTAACACAAGTGCGAAAAGTGGTTTTTCAACACTATCACAAGTGCAAAAAGTGTTTTTTCCACACTAATACAAGTGCAAAAATGGTATCCTGCACCAACACAAGTGCGAAAAGTGGTTTTTCAACACTAACACAAGTGCAAAAAGTGGTTTTTCAACACTAACACAAGTGCGAAAAGTGGTTTTTCCACACTAATACAAGTGCAAAAGTGGTTTCCTGCACCAACACAAGTGCGAAAAGTGGTTTTTCAACACTAACACAAGTGCAAAAAGTGGTTTTTCAACACTATCACAAGTGCAAAAAGTGTTTTTTCCACATGAATACAAGTGCAAAAGTGGTTTCCTGCACCAACACAAGTGTGAAAAGTGGTTTTTCAACACTAACACAAGTGCGAAAAGTGGTTTTTCAACACTAACACAAGTGCGAAAAGTGGTTTTTCCACACTAATACAAGTGCAAAAGTGGTTTCCTGCACCAACACAAGTGCGAAAAGTGGTTTTTCAACACTAACACAAGTGCGAAAAGTGGTTTTTCAACACTAACACAAGTGCAAAAAGTGGTTTTTCAACACTATCACAAGTGCAAAAAGTGTTTTTTCCACACTAATACAAGTGCAAAAGTGGTTTCCTGCACCAACACAAGTGCGAAAAGTGGTTTTTCAACACTAACACAAGTGCGAAAAGTGGTTTTTCAACACTATCACAAGTGCAAAAAGTGTTTTTTCCACAATAATACAAGTGCAAAAGTGGTTTCCTGCACCAACACAAGTGAGAAAAGTGGTTTTTCAACACTAACACAAGTGCGAAAAGTGGTTTTTCAACACTAACACAAGTGCGAAAAGTGGTTTTTCAACACTAACACAAGTGCGAAAAGTGGTTTTCAAAACTAACACAAGTGCGAAAAGTGTTTTTTCCACACTAATACAAGTGCAAAAGTGGTTTCCTGCACCAACACAAGTGCGAAAAGTGGTTTTTCAACACTAACACAAGTGCGAAAAATGGTTTTTCAACACTATCACAAGTGCAAAAAGTATTTTTTCCACACCAATACAAGTGCAAAAGTGGTTTCCTGCACCAACACAAGTGCGAAAAGTGGTTTTTCAACACTAACACAAGTGCGAAAAGTGGTTTTTCTACACTAACACAAGTGCGAAAAGTGGTTTATCAACACTAACACAAGTGCAAAAAGTGTTTTTTCCACACTAATACAAGTGCAAAAGTGGTTTCCTGCACCAACACAAGTGCGAAAAGTGGTTTTTCAACACTAACACAACTGCGAAAAGTGGTTTTTCAACACTATCACAAGTGCGAAAAGTGGTTTTTCCACACTAATACAAGTGCAAAAGTGGTTTCCTGCACCAACACAAGTGCAAAAAGTGGTTTTTCAACACTAACACAAGTGCGAAAAGTGGTTTTTCCACACTAATACAAATGCAAAAGTGGTTTCCTGCACCAACACAAGTGCGAAAAGTGGTTTTTCAACACTAACACATGTGCGAAAAGTGGTTTTTCAACACTATCACAAGTGCAAAAATGTTTTTTCCACACTAATACAAGTGCAAAAGTGGTTTCCTGCACCAACACAAGTGCAAAAAGTGGTTTTCAACACTAACACAAGTGCGAAAAGTGTTTTTTCCACACTAATACAAGTGCAAAAGTGGTTTCCTGCACCAACACAAGTGCGAAAAGTGGTTTTTCAACACTAACACAAGTGCGAAAAGTGGTTTTTCAATACTAACACAAGTGCGAAAAGTGGTTTTTCCACACTAATACAAGTGCAAAAGTGGTTTCCTGCACCAACACAAGTGCGAAAAGTGGTTTTTCAACACTAACACAAGTGCGAAAAGTGGTTTTTCAACACTAACACAACTGCGAAAAGTGGTTTTTCAACACTATCACAAGTGCGAAAAGTGGTTTTTCCACACTAATACAAGTGCAAAAGTGGTTTCCTGCACCAACACAAGTGCAAAAAGTGGTTTTTCAACACTAACACAAGTGCGAAAAGTGGTTTTTCCACACTAATACAAATGCAAAAGTGGTTTCCTGCACCAACACAAGTGCGAAAAGTGGTTTTTCAACACTAACACATGTGCAAAAAGTGGTTTTTCAACACTATCACAAGTGCAAAAAGTGTTTTTTCCACACTAATACAAGTGCAAAAGTGGTTTCCTGCACCAACACAAGTGCAAAAAGTGGTTTTCAACACTAACACAGGTGCGAAAAGTGTTTTTTCCACACTAATACAAGTGCAAAAGTGGTTTCCTGCACCAACACAAGTGCGAAAAGTGGTTTTTCAACACTAACACATGTGCGAAAAGTGGTTTTTCAAGACTAACACAAGTGCGAAAAGTGGTTTTTCCACACTAATACAAGTGCAAAAGTGGTTTCCTGCACCAACACAAGTGCGAAAAGTGGTTTTTCAACACTAACACAAGTGCGAAAAGTGGTTTTTCAACGCTATCACAAGTGCAAAAAGTGTTTTTTCCACACTAATACAAGTGCAAAAGTGGTTTCCTGCACCAACACAAGTGCGAAAAGTGGTTTTTCAACACTAACACAAGTGCGAAAAGTGGTTTTTCAACACTATCACAAGTGCAAAAAGTGTTTTTTCCACACTAATACAAGTGCAAAAATGGTATCCTGCACCAACACAAGTGCGAAAAGTGGTTTTTCAACACTAACACAAGTGCAAAAAGTGGTTTTTCAACACTAACACAAGTGCGAAAAGTGGTTTTTCCACACTAATACAAGTGCAAAAGTGGTTTCCTGCACCAACACAAGTGCGAAAAGTGGTTTTTCAACACTAACACAAGTGCAAAAAGTGGTTTTTCAACACTATCACAAGTGCAAAAAGTGTTTTTTCCACATGAATACAAGTGCAAAAGTGGTTTCCTGCACCAACACAAGTGTGAAAAGTGGTTTTTCAACACTAACACAAGTGCGAAAAGTGGATTTTCAACACTAACACAAGTGCGAAAAGTGGTTTTTCCACACTAATACAAGTGCAAAAGTGGTTTCCTGCACCAACACAAGTGCGAAAAGTGGTTTTTCAACACTAACACAAGTGCGAAAAGTGGTTTTTCAACACTAACACAAGTGCAAAAAGTGGTTTTTCAACACTATCACAAGTGCAAAAAGTGTTTTTTCCACACTAATACAAGTGCAAAAGTGGTTTCCTGCACCAACACAAGTGCGAAAAGTGGTTTTTCAACACTAACACAAGTGCGAAAAGTGGTTTTTCAACACTATCACAAGTGCAAAAAGTGTTTTTTCCACAATAATACAAGTGCAAAAGTGGTTTCCTGCACCAACACAAGTGAGAAAAGTGGTTTTTCAACACTAACACAAGTGCGAAAAGTGGTTTTTCAACACTAACACAAGTGCGAAAAGTGGTTTTTCAACACTAACACAAGTGCGAAAAGTGGTTTTTCAACACTAACACAAGTGCGAAAAGTGTTTTTTCCACACTAATACAAGTGCAAAAGTGGTTTCCTGCACCAACACAAGTGCGAAAAGTGGTTTTTCAACACTAACACAAGTGCGAAAAATGGTTTTTCAACACTATCACAAGTGCAAAAAGTGTTTTTTCCACACCAATACATGTGCAAAAGTGGTTTCCTGCACCAACACAAGTGCGAAAAGTGGTTTTTCAACACTAACACAAGTGCGAAAAGTGGTTTTTCTACACTAACACAAGTGCGAAAAGTGGTTTATCAACACTAACACAAGTGCAAAAAGTGTTTTTTCCACACTAATACAAGTGCAAAAGTGGTTTCCTGCACCAACACAAGTGCGAAAAGTGGTTTTTCAACACTAACACAACTGCGAAAAGTGGTTTTTCAACACTATCACAAGTGCGAAAAGTGGTTTTTCCACACTAATACAAGTGCAAAAGTGATTTCCTGCACCAACACAAGTGCAAAAAGTGGTTTTTCAACACTAACACAAGTGCGAAAAGTGGTTTTTCCACACTAATACAAATGCAAAAGTGGTTTCCTGCACCAACACAAGTGCGAAAAGTGGTTTTTCAACACTAACACATGTGCGAAAAGTGGTTTTTCAACACTATCACAAGTGCAAAAATGTTTTTTCCACACTAATACAAGTGCAAAAGTGGTTTCCTGCACCAACACAAGTGCAAAAAGTGGTTTTCAACACTAACACAAGTGCGAAAAGTGTTTTTTCCACACTAATACAAGTGCAAAAGTGGTTTCCTGCACCAACACAAGTGCGAAAAGTGGTTTTTCAACACTAACACAAGTGCGAAAAGTGGTTTTTCAATACTAACACAAGTGCGAAAAGTGGTTTTTCCACACTAATACAAGTGCAAAAGTGGTTTCCTGCACCAACACAAGTGCGAAAAGTGGTTTTTCAACACTAACACAAGTGCGAAAAGTGGTTTTTCAACGCTATCACAAGTGCAAAAAGTGTTTTTTCCACATGAATACAAGTGCAAAAGTGGTTTCCTGCACCAACACAAGTGCGAAAAGTGGTTTTTCAACACTAACACAAGTGCGAAAAGTGGTTTTTCAACACTAACACAAGTGCAAAAAGTGTTTTTTCCACACTAATACAAGTGCAAAAGTGGTTTCCTGCACCAACACAAGTGCGAAAAGTGGTTTTTCAACACTAACACAAGTGCGAAAAGTGGTTTTTCAACACTATCACAAGTGCAAAAAGTGTTTTTTCCACAATAATACAAGTGCAAAAGTGGTTTCCTGCACCAACACAAGTGCGAAAAGTGGTTTTTCAACACTAACACAAGTGCGAAAAGTGGTTTTTCAACACTAACACAAGTGCGAAAAGTGGTTTTTCAACACTAACACAAGTGCGAAAAGTGGTTTTTCAACACTAACACAAGTGCGAAAAGTGTTTTTTCCACACTAATACAAGTGCAAAAGTGGTTTCCTGCACCAACACAAGTGCGAAAAGTGGTTTTTCAACACTAACACAAGTGCGAAAAATGGTTTTTCAACACTATCACAAGTGCAAAAAGTGTTTTTTCCACACCAATACAAGTGCAAAAGTGGTTTCCTGCACCAACACAAGTGCGAAAAGTGGTTTTTCAACACTACCACAAGTGAGACAAGTGGTTTTTCAACACTAACACAAGTGCAAAAGTGGTTTCCTGCATCAACACAAGTGTGAAAAGTGGTTTTTCAACACTAACACAAGTGCGAAAAGTGGTTTTTCAACACTAACACAAGTGCGAAAAGTGGTTTTTCCACACTAATACAAGTGCAAAAGTGGTTTCCTGCACCAACACAAGTGCGAAAAGTGGTTTTTCAACACTAACACAAGTGCGAAAAGTGGTTTTTCAACACTAACACAACTGCGAAAAGTGGTTTTTCAACACTATCACAAGTGCGAAAAGTGGTTTTTCCACACTAATACAAGTGCAAAAGTGGTTTCCTGCAGCAACACAAGTGCAAAAAGTGGTTTTTCAACACTAACACAAGTGCGAAAAGTGGTTTTTCCACACTAATACAAATGCAAAAGTGGTTTCCTGCACCAACACAAGTGCGAAAAGTGGTTTTTCAACACTAACACATGTGCAAAAAGTGGTTTTCAACACTATCACAAGTGCAAAAAGTGTTTTTTCCACACTAATACAAGTGCAAAAGTGGTTTCCTGCACCAACACAAGTGCAAAAAGTGGTTTTCAACACTAACACAAGTGCGAAAAGTGTTTTTTCCACACTAATACAAGTGCAAAAGTGGTTTCCTGCACCAACACAAGTGCAAAAAGTGGTTTTTCAACACTAACACATGTGCGAAAAGTGGTTTTTCAAGACTAACACAAGTGCGAAAAGTGGTTTTCCACACTAATACAAGTGCAAAAGTGGTTTCCTGCACCAACACAAGTGCGAAAAGTGGTTTTTCAACACTAACACAAGTGCGAAAAGTGGTTTTTCAACGCTATCACAAGTGCAAAAAGTGTTTTTTCCACACTAATACAAGTGCAAAAGTGGTTTCCTGCACCAACACAAGTGCGAAAAGTGGTTTTTCAACACTGACACAAGTGCGAAAAGTGGTTTTTCAACACTATCACAAGTGCAAAAAGTGTTTTTTCCACACTAATACAAGTGCAAAAATGGTATCCTGCACCAACACATGTGCGAAAAGTGGTTTTTCAACACTAACACAAGTGCAAAAAGTGGTTTTTCAACACTAACACAAGTGCGAAAAGTGGTTTTTCCACACTAATACAAGTGCAAAAGTGGTTTCCTGCACCAACACAAGTGCGAAAAGTGGTTTTTCAACACTAACACAAGTGCAAAAAGTGGTTTTTCAACACTATCACAAGTGCAAAAAGTGTTTTTTCCACATGAATACAAGTGCAAAAGTGGTTTCCTGCACCAACACAAGTGTGAAAAGTGGTTTTTCAACACTAACACAAGTGCGAAAAGTGGTTTTTCAACACTAACACAAGTGCGAAAAGTGGTTTTTCCACACTAATACAAGTGCAAAAGTGGTTTCCTGCACCAACACAAGTGCGAAAAGTGGTTTTTCAACACTAACACAAGTGCGAAAAGTGGTTTTTCAACACTATCACAAGTGCAAAAAGTGTTTTTTCCACAATAATACAAGTGCAAAAGTGGTTTCCTGCACCAACACAAGTGAGAAAAGTGGTTTTTCAACACTAACACAAGTGCGAAAAGTGGTTTTTCAACACTAACACAAGTGCGAAAAGTGGTTTTTCAACACTAACACAAGTGCGAAAAGTGGTTTTCAAAACTAACACAAGTGCGAAAAGTGTTTTTTCCACACTAATACAAGTGCAAAAGTGGTTTCCTGCACCAACACAAGTGCGAAAAGTGGTTTTTCAACACTAACACAAGTGCGAAAAATGGTTTTTCAACACTATCACAAGTGCAAAAAGTATTTTTTCCACACCAATACAAGTGCAAAAGTGGTTTCCTGCACCAACACAAGTGCGAAAAGTGGTTTTTCAACACTAACACAAGTGCGAAAAGTGGTTTTTCTACACTAACACAAGTGCGAAAAGTGGTTTATCAACACTAACACAAGTGCAAAAAGTGTTTTTTCCACACTAATACAAGTGCAAAAGTGGTTTCCTGCACCAACACAAGTGCGAAAAGTGGTTTTTCAACACTAACACAACTGCGAAAAGTGGTTTTTCAACACTATCACAAGTGCGAAAAGTGGTTTTTCCACACTAATACAAGTGCAAAAGTGGTTTCCTGCACCAACACAAGTGCAAAAAGTGGTTTTTCAACACTAACACAAGTGCGAAAAGTGGTTTTTCCACACTAATACAAATGCAAAAGTGGTTTCCTGCACCAACACAAGTGCGAAAAGTGGTTTTTCAACACTAACACATGTGCGAAAAGTGGTTTTTCAACACTATCACAAGTGCAAAAATGTTTTTTCCACACTAATACAAGTGCAAAAGTGGTTTCCTGCACCAACACAAGTGCAAAAAGTGGTTTTCAACACTAACACAAGTGCGAAAAGTGTTTTTTCCACACTAATACAAGTGCAAAAGTGGTTTCCTGCACCAACACAAGTGCGAAAAGTGGTTTTTCAACACTAACACAAGTGCGAAAAGTGGTTTTTCAATACTAACACAAGTGCGAAAAGTGGTTTTTCCACACTAATACAAGTGCAAAAGTGGTTTCCTGCACCAACACAAGTGCGAAAAGTGGTTTTTCAACACTAACACAAGTGCGAAAAGTGGTTTTTCAACGCTATCACAAGTGCAAAAAGTGTTTTTTCCACACTAATACAAGTGCAAAAGTGGTTTCCTGCACCAACACAAGTGCGAAAAGTGGTTTTTCAACACTAACACAAGTGCGAAAAGTGGTTTTTCAACACTATCACAAGTGCAAAAAGTGTTTTTTCCACACTAATACAAGTGCAAAAATGGTATCCTGCACCAACACAAGTGCGAAAAGTGGTTTTTCAACACTAACACAAGTGCGAAAAGTGGTTTTTCAACACTAACACAAGTGCGAAAAGTGGTTTTTCCACACTAATACAAGTGCAAAAGTGGTTTCCTGCACCAACACAAGTGCGAAAAGTGGTTTGTCAACACTAACACAAGTGCGAAAAGTGGTTTTTCAACACTAACACAAGTGCGGAAAGTGGTTTTTTCACACTAATACAAGTGCAAATGTGGTTTCCTGCACCAACACAAGTGCGAAAAGTGGTTTTTCAACACTAACACAAGTGCGAAAAGTGGTTTTTCAACACTAACACAAGTGCGAAAAGTGGTTTTTCAACACTAACACAAGTGCGAAAAGTGGTTTTTCAACACCAACACAAGTGCGAAAAGTGGATTTTCCACACTAATACAAGTGCGAAAAGTGGTTTTTCAACACTAACACAAGTGCGAAAAGTGGTTTTTCAACACTAACACAAGTGCGAAAAGTGGTTTTTTCACACTAATACAAGTGCAAATGTGGTTTCCTGCACCAACACAAGTGCGAAAAGTGGTTTTTCAACAGTAACACAAGTGCGAAAAGTGGTTTTTCAACACTAACACAAGTGCGAAAAGTGGGTTTTCAACACTAACACAAGTGCGAAAAGTGGATTTTCAACACTAATACAAGTGCAAAAGTGGTTTCCTGCACCAACACAAGTGCGAAAAGTGGTTTTTCAACACTAACACAAGTGCGAAAAGTGGTTTTTCAACACTAACACAAGTGCGAAAAGTGGTTTTTTCCACACTAATACAAGTGCGAAAAGTGGTTTTTCAACACTAACACAAGTGCGAAAAGTGGATTTTCCACACTAATACAAGTGCAAAAGTGGTTTCCTGCACCAACACAAGTGCGAAAAGTGGTTTTTCAACACTAACACAAGTGCGAAAAGTGGTTTTTCAACACTAACACAAGTGCGAAAAGTGGTTTTTCAACACTAACACAAGTGCGAAAAGTGGATTTTCCACACTAATACAAATGCAAAAGTGGTTTCCTGCACCAACACAAGTGCGAAAAGTGGTTTTTCAACACTAACACATGTGCAAAAAGTGGTTTTTCAACACTATCACAAGTGCAAAAAGTGTTTTTTCCACACTAATACAAGTGCAAAAGTGGGTTCCTGCACCAACACAAGTGCAAAAAGTGGTTTTCAACACTAACACAAGTGCGAAAAGTGTTTTTTCCACACTAATACAAGTGCAAAAGTGGTTTCCTGCACCAACACAAGTGCGAAAAGTGGTTTTTCAACACTAACACATGTGCGAAAAGTGGTTTTTCAATACTAACACAAGTGCGAAAAGTGGTTTTTCCACACTAATACAAGTGCAAAAGTGGTTTCCTGCACCAACACAAGTGCGAAAAGTGGTTTTTCAACACTAACACAAGTGCGAAAAGTGGTTTTTCAACGCTATCACAAGTGCAAAAAGTGTTTTTTCCACACTAATACAAGTGCAAAAGTGGTTTCCTGCACCAACACAAGTGCGAAAAGTGGTTTTTCAACACTAACACAAGTGCAAAAAGTGGTTTTTCAACACTATCACAAGTGCAAAAAGTGTTTTTTCCACACTAATACAAGTGCAAAAATGGTATCCTGCACCAACACAAGTGCGAAAAGTGGTTTTTCAACACTAACACAAGTGCAAAAAGTGGTTTTTCAACACTAACACAAGTGCGAAAAATGGTTTTTCCACACTAATACAAGTGCAAAAGTGGTTTCCTGCACCAACACAAGTGCGAAAAGTGGTTTTTCAACACTAACACAAGTGCAAAAAGTGGTTTTTCAACACTATCACAAGTGCAAAAAGTGTTTTTTCCACATGAATACAAGTGCAAAAGTGGTTTCCTGCACCAACACAAGTGTGAAAAGTGGTTTTTCAACACTAACACAAGTGCGAAAAGTGGTTTTTCAACACTAACACAAGTGCGAAAAGTGGTTTTCCACACTAATACAAGTGCAAAAGTGGTTTCCTGCACCAACACAAGTGCGAAAAGTGATTTTTCAACACTAACACAAGTGCGAAAAGTGGTTTTTCAACACTAACACAAGTGCAAAAAGTGGTTTTTCAACACTATCACAAGTGCAAAAAGTGTTTTTTCCACACTAATACAAGTGCAAAAGTGGTTTCCTGCACCAACACAAGTGCGAAAAGTGGTTTTTCAACACTAACACAAGTGCGAAAAGTGGTTTTTCAACACTATCACAAGTGCAAAAAGTGTTTTTTCCACAATAATACAAGTGCAAAAGTGGTTTCCTGCACCAACACAAGTGCGAAAAGTGGTTTTTCAACACTAACACAAGTGCGAAAAGTGGTTTTTCAACACTAACACAAGTGCGAAAAGTGGTTTTTCAACACTAACACAAGTGCGAAAAGTGGTTTTTCAACACTAACACAAGTGCGAAAAGTGTTTTTTCCACACTAATACAAGTGCAAAAGTGGTTTCCTGCACCAACACAAGTGCGAAAAGTGGTTTTTCAACACTAACACAAGTGCGAAAAATGGTTTTTCAACACTATCACAAGTGCAAAAAGTGTTTTTTCCACACCAATACAAGTGCAAAAGTGGTTTCCTGCACCAACACAAGTGCGAAAAGTGGTTTTTCAACACTAACACAAGTGCGAAAAGTGGTTTTTCTACACTAACACAAGTGCGAAAAGTGGTTTATCAACACTAACACAAGTGCAAAAAGTGTTTTTTCCACACTAATACAAGTGCAAAAGTGGTTTCCTGCACCAACACAAGTGCGAAAAGTGGTTTTTCAACACTAACACAACTGCGAAAAGTGGTTTTTCAACACTATCACAAGTGCGAAAAGTGGTTTTTCCACACTAATACAAGTGCAAAAGTGGTTTCCTGCACCAACACAAGTGCAAAACGTGGTTTTTCAACACTAACACAAGTGCGAAAAGTGGTTTTTCCACACTAATACAAATGCAAAAGTGGTTTCCTGCACCAACACAAGTGCGAAAAGTGGTTTTTCAACACTAACACATGTGCGAAAAGTGGTTTTTCAACACTATCACAAGTGCAAAAAGTGTTTTTTCCACACTAATACAAGTGCAAAAGTGGTTTCCTGCACCAACACAAGTGCAAAAAGTGGTTTTCAACACTAACACAAGTGCGAAAAGTGTTTTTTCCACACTAATACAAGTGGAAAAGTGGTTTCCTGCACCAACACAAGTGTGAAAAGTGGTTTTTCAACACTAACACAAGTGCGAAAAGTGGTTTTTCAACGCTATCACAAGTGCAAAAAGTGTTTTTTCCACACTAATACAAGTGAAAAAGTGGTTTCCTGCACCAACACAAGTGCGAAAAGTGGTTTTTCAACACTAACACAAGTGCGAAAAGTGGTTTTTCAACACTAACACAAGTGCGAAAAGTGGTTTTTCAACACTAACACAAGTGCAAAAAGTGGTTTTTCACACTAATACAAGTGCAAAAGTGGTTTCCTGCACCAACACAAGTGCGAAAAGTGGTTTTCAACACTAACACAAGTGCGAAAAGTGGTTTTTCAACGCTATCACAAGTGCAAAAAGTGTTTTTTCCACACTAATACAAGTGCAAAAGTGGTTTCCTGCACCAACACAAGTGCGAAAAGTGGTTTTTCAACACTAACACAAGTGCGAAAAGTGGTTTTTCAACACTATCACAAGTGCAAAAAGTGTTTTTTCCACACTAATACAAGTGCAAAAATGGTATCCTGCACCAACACAAGTGCGAAAAGTGGTTTTTCAACACTAACACAAGTGCGAAAAGTGGTTTTTCAACACTAACACAAATGCGAAAAGTGGTTTTTCCACACTAATACAAGTGCAAAAGTGGTTTCCTGCACCAACACAAGTGCGAAAAGTGGTTTTTCAACACTAACACAAGTGCAAAAAGTGGTTTTTCAACACTATCACAAGTGCAAAAAGTGTTTTTTCCACATGAATACAAGTGCAAAAGTGGTTTCCTGCACCAACACAAGTGTGAAAAGTGGTTTTTCAACACTAACACAAGTGCGAAAAGTGGTTTTTCAACACTAACACAAGTGCGAAAAGTGGTTTTTCCACACTAATACAAGTGCAAAAGTGGTTTCCTGCACCAACACAAGTGCGAAAAGTGGTTTTTCAACACTAACACAAGTGCGAAAAGTGGTTTTTCAACACTAACACAACTGCGAAAAGTGGTTTTTCAACACTATCACAAGTGCGAAAAGTGATTTTTCCACACTAATACAAGTGCAAAAGTGGTTTCCTGCACCAACACAAGTGCAAAAAGTGGTTTTTCAACACTAATACAAGTGCGAAAAGTGGTTTTTCCACACTAATACAAATGCAAAAGTGGTTTCCTGCACCAACACAAGTGTGAAAAGTGGTTTTTCAACACTAACACATGTGCAAAAAGTGGTTTTTCAACACTATCACAAGTGCAAAAAGTGTTTTTTCCACACTAATACAAGTGCAAAAGTGGTTTCCTGCACCAACACAAGTGCAAAAAGTGGTTTTCAACACTAACACAAGTGCGAAAAGTGTTTTTTCCACACTAATACAAGTGCAAAAGTGGTTTCCTGCACCAACACAAGTGCGAAAAGTGGTTTTTCAACACTAACACAAGTGCGAAAAGTGGTTTTTCAATACTAACACAAGTGCGAAAAGTGGTTTTTCCACACTAATACAAGTGCAAAAGTGGTTTCCTGCACCAACACAAGTGCGAAAAGTGGTTTTTCAACACTAACACAAGTGCGAAAAGTGGTTTTTCAACGCTATCACAAGTGCAAAAAGTGTTTTTTCCACACTAATACAAGTGCAAAAGTGGTTTCCTGCACCAACACAAGTGCGAAAAGTGGTTTTTCAACACTAACACAAGTGCGAAAAGTGGTTTTTCAACACTATCACAAGTGCAAAAAGTGTTTTTTCCACACTAATACAAGTGCAAAAATGGTATCCTGCACCAACACAAGTGCGAAAAGTGGTTTTTCAACACTAACACAAGTGCGAAAAGTGGTTTTTCAACACTAACACAAGTGCGAAAAGTGGTTTTTCCACACTAATACAAGTGCAAAAGTGGTTTCCTGCACCAACACAAGTGCGAAAAGTGGTTTGTCAACACTAACACAAGTGCGAAAAGTGGTTTTTCAACACTAACACAAGTGCGGAAAGTGGTTTTTTCACACTAATACAAGTGCAAATGTGGTTTCCTGCACCAACACAAGTGCGAAAAGTGGTTTTTCAACACTAACACAAGTGCGAAAAGTGGTTTTTCAACACTAACACAAGTGCGAAAAGTGGTTTTTCAACACTAACACAAGTGCGAAAAGTGGTTTTTCAACACCAACACAAGTGCGAAAAGTGGATTTTCCACACTAATACAAGTGCGAAAAGTGGGTTTTCAACACTAACACAAGTGCGAAAAGTGGTTTTTCAACACTAACACAAGTGCGAAAAGTGGTTTTTTCACACTAATACAAGTGCAAATGTGGTTTCCTGCACCAACACAAGTGCGAAAAGTGGTTTTTCAACAGTAACACAAGTGCGAAAAGTGGTTTTTCAACACTAACACAAGTGCGAAAAGTGGATTTTCAACACTAACACAAGTGCGAAAAGTGGATTTTCAACACTAATACAAGTGCAAAAGTGGTTTCCTGCATCAACACAAGTGCGAAAAGTGGTTTTTCAACACTAACACAAGTGCGAAAAGTGGTTTTTCAACACTAACACAAGTGCGAAAAGTGGTTTTTCCCACACTAATACAAGTGCGAAAAGTGGTTTTTCAACACTAACACAAGTGCGAAAAGTGGATTTTCCACACTAATACAAGTGCAAAAGTGGTTTCCTGCACCAACACAAGTGCGAAAAGTGGTTTTTCAACACTAACACAAGTGCGAAAAGTGGTTTTTCAACACTAACACAAGTGCGAAAAGTGGTTTTTCAACACTAACACAAGTGCGAAAAGTGGATTTTCCACACTAATACAAATGCAAAAGTGGTTTCCTGCACCAACACAAGTGCGAAAAGTGGTTTTTCAACACTAACACATGTGCAAAAAGTGGTTTTTCAACACTATCACAAGTGCAAAAAGTGTTTTTTCCACACTAATACAAGTGCAAAAGTGGGTTCCTGCACCAACACAAGTGCAAAAAGTGGTTTTCAACACTAACACAAGTGCGAAAAGTGTTTTTTCCACACTAATACAAGTGCAAAAGTGGTTTCCTGCACCAACACAAGTGCGAAAAGTGGTTTTTCAACACTAATACATGTGCGAAAAGTGGTTTTTCAATACTAACACAAGTGCGAAAAGTGGTTTTTCCACACTAATACAAGTGCAAAAGTGGTTTCCTGCACCAACACAAGTGCGAAAAGTGGTTTTTCAACACTAACACAAGTGCGAAAAGTGGTTTTTCAACGCTATCACAAGTGCAAAAAGTGTTTTTTCCACACTAATACAAGTGCAAAAGTGGTTTCCTGCACCAACACAAGTGCGAAAAGTGGTTTTTCAACACTAACACAAGTGCGAAAAGTGGTTTTTCAACACTATCACAAGTGCAAAAAGTGTTTTTTCCACACTAATACAAGTGCAAAAATGGTATCCTGCACCAACACAAGTGCGAAAAGTGGTTTTTCAACACTAACACAAGTGCAAAAAGTGGTTTTTCAACACTAACACAAGTGCGAAAAGTGGTTTTTCCACACTAATACAAGTGCAAAAGTGGTTTCCTGCACCAACACAAGTGCGAAAAGTGGTTTTTCAACACTAACACAAGTGCAAAAAGTGGTTTTTCAACACTATCACAAGTGCAAAAAGTGTTTTTTCCACATGAATACAAGTGCAAAAGTGGTTTCCTGCACCAACACAAGTGTGAAAAGTGGTTTTTCAACACTAACACAAGTGCGAAAAGTGGTTTTTCAACACTAACACAAGTGCGAAAAGTGGTTTTCCACACTAATACAAGTGCAAAAGTGGTTTCCTGCACCAACACAAGTGCGAAAAGTGGTTTTTCAACACTAACACAAGTGCGAAAAGTGGTTTTTCAACACTAACACAAGTGCAAAAAGTGGTTTTTCAACACTATCACAAGTGCAAAAAGTGTTTTTTCCACACTAATACAAGTGCAAAAGTGGTTTCCTGCACCAACACAAGTGCGAAAAGTGGTTTTTCAACACTAACACAAGTGCGAAAAGTGGTTTTTCAACACTATCACAAGTGCAAAAAGTGTTTTTTCCACAATAATACAAGTGCAAAAGTGGTTTCCTGCACCAACACAAGTGCGAAAAGTGGTTTTTCAACACTAACACAAGTGCGAAAAGTGGTTTTTCAACACTAACACAAGTGCGAAAAGTGGTTTTTCAACACTAACACAAGTGCGAAAAGTGGTTTTTCAACACTAACACAAGTGCGAAAAGTGTTTTTTCCACACTAATACAAGTGCAAAAGTGGTTTCCTGCACCAACACAAGTGCGAAAAGTGGTTTTTCAACACTAACACAAGTGCGAAAAATGGTTTTTCAACACTATCACAAGTGCAAAAAGTGTTTTTTCCACACCAATACAAGTGCAAAAGTGGTTTCCTGCACCAACACAAGTGCGAAAAGTGGTTTTTCAACACTAACACAAGTGCAAAAAGTGGTTTTTCTACACTAACACAAGTGCGAAAAGTGGTTTATCAACACTAACACAAGTGCAAAAAGTGTTTTTTCCACACTAATACAAGTGCAAAAGTGGTTTCCTGCACCAACACAAGTGCGAAAAGTGGTTTTTCAACACTAACACAACTGCGAAAAGTGGTTTTTCAACACTATCACAAGTGCGAAAAGTGGTTTTTCCACACTAATACAAGTGCAAAAGTGGTTTCCTGCACCAACACAAGTGCAAAACGTGGTTTTTCAACACTAACACAAGTGCGAAAAGTGGTTTTTCCACACTAATACAAATGCAAAAGTGGTTTCCTGCACCAACACAAGTGCGAAAAGTGGTTTTTCAACACTAACACATGTGCGAAAAGTGGTTTTTCAACACTATCACAAGTGCAAAAAGTGTTTTTTCCACACTAATACAAGTGCAAAAGTGGTTTCCTGCACCAACACAAGTGCAAAAAGTGGTTTTCAACACTAACACAAGTGCGAAAAGTGTTTTTTCCACACTAATACAAGTGGAAAAGTGGTTTCCTGCACCAACACAAGTGCGAAAAGTGGTTTTTCAACACTAACACAAGTGCGAAAAGTGGTTTTTCAACGCTATCACAAGTGCAAAAAGTGTCTTTTCCACACTAATACAAGTGAAAAAGTGGTTTCCTGCACCAACACAAGTGCGAAAAGTGGTTTTTCAACACTAACACAAGTGCGAAAAGTGGTTTTTCAACACTAACACAAGTGCGAAAAGTGGTTTTTCAACACTAACACAAGTGCAAAAAGTGGTTTTTCACACTAATACAAGTGCAAAAGTGGTTTCCTGCACCAACACAAGTGCGAAAAGTGGTTTTCAACACTAACACAAGTGCGAAAAGTGGTTTTTCAACGCTATCACAAGTGCAAAAAGTGTTTTTTCCACACTAATACAAGTGCAAAAGTGGTTTCCTGCACCAACACAAGTGCGAAAAGTGGTTTTTCAACACTAACACAAGTGCGAAAAGTGGTTTTTCAACACTATCACAAGTGCAAAAAGTGTTTTTTCCACACTAATACAAGTGCAAAAATGGTATCCTGCACCAACACAAGTGCGAAAAGTGGTTTTTCAACACTAACACAAGTGCGAAAAGTGGTTTTTCAACACTAACACAAATGCGAAAAGTGGTTTTTCCACACTAATACAAGTGCAAAAGTGGTTTCCTGCACCAACACAAGTGCGAAAAGTGGTTTTTCAACACTAACACAAGTGCAAAAAGTGGTTTTTCAACACTATCACAAGTGCAAAAAGTGTTTTTTCCACATGAATACAAGTGCAAAAGTGGTTTCCTGCACCAACACAAGTGTGAAAAGTGGTTTTTCAACACTAACACAAGTGCGAAAAGTGGTTTTTCAACACTAACACAAGTGCGAAAAGTGGTTTTTCCACACTAATACAAGTGCAAAAGTGGTTTCCTGCACCAACACAAGTGCGAAAAGTGGTTTTTCAACACTAACACAAGTGCGAAAAGTGGTTTTTCAACACTAACACAACTGCGAAAAGTGGTTTTTCAACACTATCACAAGTGCGAAAAGTGGTTTTTCCACACTAATACAAGTGCAAAAGTGGTTTCCTGCACCAACACAAGTGCAAAAAGTGGTTTTTCAACACTAATACAAGTGCGAAAAGTGGTTTTTCCACACTAATACAAATGCAAAAGTGGTTTCCTGCACCAACACAAGTGTGAAAAGTGGTTTTTCAACACTAACACATGTGCAAAAAGTGGTTTTTCAACACTATCACAAGTGCAAAAAGTGTTTTTTCCACACTAATACAAGTGCAAAAGTGGTTTCCTGCACCAACACAAGTGCAAAAAGTGGTTTTCAACACTAACACAAGTGCGAAAAGTGTTTTTTCCACACTAATACAAGTGCAAAAGTGGTTTCCTGCACCAACACAAGTGCGAAAAGTGGTTTTTCAACACTAACACATGTGCGAAAAGTGGTTTTTCAAGACTAACACAAGTGCGAAAAGTGGTTTTTCCACACTAATACAAGTGCAAAAGTGGTTTCCTGCACCAACACAAGTGCGAAAAGTGGTTTTTCAACACTAACACAAGTGCGAAAAGTGGTTTTTCAACGCTATCACAAGTGCAAAAAGTGTTTTTTCCACACTAATACAAGTGCAAAAGTGGTTTCCTGCACCAACACAAGTGCGAAAAGTGGTTTTTCAACACTAACACAAGTGCGAAAAGTGGTTTTTCAACACTATCACAAGTGCAAAAAGTGTTTTTTCCACACTAATACAAGTGCAAAAATGGTATCCTGCACCAACACAAGTGCGAAAAGTGGTTTTTCAACACTAACACAAGTGCGAAAAGTGGTTTTTCAATACTAACACAAGTGCGAAAAGTGGTTTTTCCACACTAATACAAGTGCAAAAGTGGTTTCCTGCACCAACACAAGTGCGAAAAGTGGTTTTTCAACACTAACACAAGTGCGAAAAGTGGTTTTTCAACGCTATCACAAGTGCAAAAAGTGTTTTTTCCACACTAATACAAGTGCAAAAGTGGTTTCCTGCACCAACACAAGTGCGAAAAGTGGTTTTTCAACACTAACACAAGTGCGAAAAGTGGTTTTTCAACACTATCACAAGTGCAAAAAGTGTTTTTTCCACACTAATACAAGTGCAAAAATGGTATCCTGCACCAACACAAGTGCGAAAAGTGGTTTTTCAACACTAACACAAGTGCGAAAAGTGGTTTTTCAACACTAACACAAGTGCGAAAAGTGGTTTTTCCACACTAATACAAGTGCAAAAGTGGTTTCCTGCACCAACACAAGTGCGAAAAGTGGTTTGTCAACACTAACACAAGTGCGAAAAGTGGTTTTTCAACACTAACACAAGTGCGGAAAGTGGTTTTTTCACACTAATACAAGTGCAAATGTGGTTTCCTGCACCAACACAAGTGCGAAAAGTGGTTTTTCAACACTAACACAAGTGCGAAAAGTGGTTTTTCAACACTAACACAAGTGCGAAAAGTGGTTTTTCAACACTAACACAAGTGCGAAAAGTGGTTTTTCAACACCAACACAAGTGCGAAAAGTGGATTTTCCACACTAATACAAGTGCGAAAAGTGGTTTTTCAACACTAACACAAGTGCGAAAAGTGGTTTTTCAACACTAACACAAGTGCGAAAAGTGGTTTTTTCACACTAATACAAGTGCAAATGTGGTTTCCTGCACCAACACAAGTGCGAAAAGTGGTTTTTCAACAGTAACACAAGTGCGAAAAGTGGTTTTTCAACACTAACACAAGTGCGAAAAGTGGGTTTTCAACACTAACACAAGTGCGAAAAGTGGATTTTCAACACTAATACAAGTGCAAAAGTGGTTTCCTGCACCAACACAAGTGCGAAAAGTGGTTTTTCAACACTAACACAAGTGCGAAAAGTGGTTTTTCAACACTAACACAAGTGCGAAAAGTGGTTTTTTCCACACTAATACAAGTGCGAAAAGTGGTTTTTCAACACTAACACAAGTGCGAAAAGTGGATTTTCCACACTAATACAAGTGCAAAAGTGGTTTCCTGCACCAACACAAGTGCGAAAAGTGGTTTTTCAACACTAACACAAGTGCGAAAAGTGGTTTTTCAACACTAACACAAGTGCGAAAAGTGGTTTTTCAACACTAACACAAGTGCGAAAAGTGGATTTTCCACACTAATACAAATGCAAAAGTGGTTTCCTGCACCAACACAAGTGCGAAAAGTGGTTTTTCAACACTAACACATGTGCAAAAAGTGGTTTTTCAACACTATCACAAGTGCAAAAAGTGTTTTTTCCACACTAATACAAGTGCAAAAGTGGGTTCCTGCACCAACACAAGTGCAAAAAGTGGTTTTCAACACTAACACAAGTGCGAAAAGTGTTTTTTCCACACTAATACAAGTGCAAAAGTGGTTTCCTGCACCAACACAAGTGCGAAAAGTGGTTTTTCAACACTAACACATGTGCGAAAAGTGGTTTTTCAATACTAACACAAGTGCGAAAAGTGGTTTTTCCACACTAATACAAGTGCAAAAGTGGTTTCCTGCACCAACACAAGTGCGAAAAGTGGTTTTTCAACACTAACACAAGTGCGAAAAGTGGTTTTTCAACGCTATCACAAGTGCAAAAAGTGTTTTTTCCACACTAATACAAGTGCAAAAGTGGTTTCCTGCACCAACACAAGTGCGAAAAGTGGTTTTTCAACACTAACACAAGTGCAAAAAGTGGTTTTTCAACACTATCACAAGTGCAAAAAGTGTTTTTTCCACACTAATACAAGTGCAAAAATGGTATCCTGCACCAACACAAGTGCGAAAAGTGGTTTTTCAACACTAACACAAGTGCAAAAAGTGGTTTTTCAACACTAACACAAGTGCGAAAAGTGGTTTTTCCACACTAATACAAGTGCAAAAGTGGTTTCCTGCACCAACACAAGTGCGAAAAGTGGTTTTTCAACACTAACACAAGTGCAAAAAGTGGTTTTTATAACTATCACAAGTGCAAAAAGTGTTTTTTCCACATGAATACAAGTGCAAAAGTGGTTTCCTGCACCAACACAAGTGTGAAAAGTGGTTTTTCAACACTAACACAAGTGCGAAAAGTGGTTTTTCAACACTAACACAAGTGCGAAAAGTGGTTTTCCACACTAATACAAGTGCAAAAGTGGTTTCCTGCACCAACACAAGTGCGAAAAGTGATTTTTCAACACTAACACAAGTGCGAAAAGTGGTTTTTCAACACTAACACAAGTGCAAAAAGTGGTTTTTCAACACTATCACAAGTGCAAAAAGTGTTTTTTCCACACTAATACAAGTGCAAAAGTGGTTTCCTGCACCAACACAAGTGCGAAAAGTGGTTTTTCAACACTAACACAAGTGCGAAAAGTGGTTTTTCAACACTATCACAAGTGCAAAAAGTGTTTTTTCCACAATAATACAAGTGCAAAAGTGGTTTCCTACACCAACACAAGTGCGAAAAGTGGTTTTTCAACACTAACACAAGTGCGAAAAGTGGTTTTTCAACACTAACACAAGTGCGAAAAGTGGTTTTTCAACACTAACACAAGTGCGAAAAGTGGTTTTTCAACACTAACACAAGTGCGAAAAGTGTTTTTTCCACACTAATACAAGTGCAAAAGTGGTTTCCTGCACCAACACAAGTGCGAAAAGTGGTTTTTCAACACTAACACAAGTGCGAAAAATGGTTTTTCAACACTATCACAAGTGCAAAAAGTGTTTTTTCCACACCAATACAAGTGCAAAAGTGGTTTCCTGCACCAACACAAGTGCGAAAAGTGGTTTTTCAACACTAACACAAGTGCGAAAAGTGGTTTTTCTACACTAACACAAGTGCGAAAAGTGGTTTATCAACACTAACACAAGTGCAAAAAGTGTTTTTTCCACACTAATACAAGTGCAAAAGTGGTTTCCTGCACCAACACAAGTGCGAAAAGTGGTTTTTCAACACTAACACAACTGCGAAAAGTGGTTTTTCAACACTATCACAAGTGCGAAAAGTGGTTTTTCCACACTAATACAAGTGCAAAAGTGGTTTCCTGCACCAACACAAGTGCAAAACGTGGTTTTTCAACACTAACACAAGTGCGAAAAGTGGTTTTTCCACACTAATACAAATGCAAAAGTGGTTTCCTGCACCAACACAAGTGCGAAAAGTGGTTTTTCAACACTAACACATGTGCGAAAAGTGGTTTTTCAACACTATCACAAGTGCAAAAAGTGTTTTTTCCACACTAATACAAGTGCAAAAGTGGTTTCCTGCACCAACACAAGTGCAAAAAGTGGTTTTCAACACTAACACAAGTGCGAAAAGTGTTTTTTCCACACTAATACAAGTGGAAAAGTGGTTTCCTGCACCAACACAAGTGTGAAAAGTGGTTTTTCAACACTAACACAAGTGCGAAAAGTGGTTTTTCAACGCTATCACAAGTGCAAAAAGTGTTTTTTCCACACTAATACAAGTGAAAAAGTGGTTTCCTGCACCAACACAAGTGCGAAAAGTGGTTTTTCAACACTAACACAAGTGCGAAAAGTGGTTTTTCAACACTAACACAAGTGCGAAAAGTGGTTTTTCAACACTAACACAAGTGCAAAAAGTGGTTTTTCACACTAATACAAGTGCAAAAGTGGTTTCCTGCACCAACACAAGTGCGAAAAGTGGTTTTCAACACTAACACAAGTGCGAAAAGTGGTTTTTCAACGCTATCACAAGTGCAAAAAGTGTTTTTTCCACACTAATACAAGTGCAAAAGTGGTTTCCTGCACCAACACAAGTGCGAAAAGTGGTTTTTCAACACTAACACAAGTGCGAAAAGTGGTTTTTCAACACTATCACAAGTGCAAAAAGTGTTTTTTCCACACTAATACAAGTGCAAAAATGGTATCCTGCACCAACACAAGTGCGAAAAGTGGTTTTTCAACACTAACACAAGTGCGAAAAGTGGTTTTTCAACACTAACACAAATGCGAAAAGTGGTTTTTCCACACTAATACAAGTGCAAAAGTGGTTTCCTGCACCAACACAAGTGCGAAAAGTGGTTTTTCAACACTAACACAAGTGCAAAAAGTGGTTTTTCAACACTATCACAAGTGCAAAAAGTGTTTTTTCCACATGAATACAAGTGCAAAAGTGGTTTCCTGCACCAACACAAGTGTGAAAAGTGGTTTTTCAACACTAACACAAGTGCGAAAAGTGGTTTTTCAACACTAACACAAGTGCGAAAAGTGGTTTTTCCACACTAATACAAGTGCAAAAGTGGTTTCCTGCACCAACACAAGTGCGAAAAGTGGTTTTTCAACACTAACACAAGTGCGAAAAGTGGTTTTTCAACACTAACACAACTGCGAAAAGTGGTTTTTCAACACTATCACAAGTGCGAAAAGTGATTTTTCCACACTAATACAAGTGCAAAAGTGGTTTCCTGCACCAACACAAGTGCAAAAAGTGGTTTTTCAACACTAATACAAGTGCGAAAAGTGGTTTTTCCACACTAATACAAATGCAAAAGTGGTTTCCTGCACCAACACAAGTGTGAAAAGTGGTTTTTCAACACTAACACATGTGCAAAAAGTGGTTTTTCAACACTATCACAAGTGCAAAAAGTGTTTTTTCCACACTAATACAAGTGCAAAAGTGGTTTCCTGCACCAACACAAGTGCAAAAAGTGATTTTCAACACTAACACAAGTGCGAAAAGTGTTTTTTCCACACTAATACAAGTGCAAAAGTGGTTTCCTGCACCAACACAAGTGCGAAAAGTGGTTTTTCAACACTAACACAAGTGCGAAAAGTGGTTTTTCAATACTAACACAAGTGCGAAAAGTGGTTTTTCCACACTAATACAAGTGCAAAAGTGGTTTCCTGCACCAACACAAGTGCGAAAAGTGGTTTTTCAACACTAACACAAGTGCGAAAAGTGGTTTTTCAACGCTATCACAAGTGCAAAAAGTGTTTTTTCCACACTAATACAAGTGCAAAAGTGGTTTCCTGCACCAACACAAGTGCGAAAAGTGGTTTTTCAACACTAACACAAGTGCGAAAAGTGGTTTTTCAACACTATCACAAGTGCAAAAAGTGTTTTTTCCACACTAATACAAGTGCAAAAATGGTATCCTGCACCAACACAAGTGCGAAAAGTGGTTTTTCAACACTAACACAAGTGCGAAAAGTGGTTTTTCAACACTAACACAAGTGCGAAAAGTGGTTTTTCCACACTAATACAAGTGCAAAAGTGGTTTCCTGCACCAACACAAGTGCGAAAAGTGGTTTGTCAACACTAACACAAGTGCGAAAAGTGGTTTTTCAACACTAACACAAGTGCGGAAAGTGGTTTTTTCACACTAATACAAGTGCAAATGTGGTTTCCTGCACCAACACAAGTGCGAAAAGTGGTTTTTCAACACTAACACAAGTGCGAAAAGTGGTTTTTCAACACTAACACAAGTGCGAAAAGTGGTTTTTCAACACTAACACAAGTGCGAAAAGTGGTTTTTCAACACCAACACAAGTGCGAAAAGTGGATTTTCCACACTAATACAAGTGCGAAAAGTGGTTTTTCAACACTAACACAAGTGCGAAAAGTGGTTTTTCAACACTAACACAAGTGCGAAAAGTGGTTTTTTCACACTAATACAAGTGCAAATGTGGTTTCCTGCACCAACACAAGTGCGAAAAGTGGTTTTTCAACAGTAACACAAGTGCGAAAAGTGGTTTTTCAACACTAACACAAGTGCGAAAAGTGGATTTTCAACACTAACACAAGTGCGAAAAGTGGATTTTCAACACTAATACAAGTGCAAAAGTGGTTTCCTGCACCAACACAAGTGCGAAAAGTGGTTTTTCAACACTAACACAAGTGCGAAAAGTGGTTTTTCAACACTAACACAAGTGCGAAAAGTGGTTTTTTCCACACTAATACAAGTGCGAAAAGTGGTTTTTCAACACTAACACAAGTGCGAAAAGTGGATTTTCCACACTAATACAAGTGCAAAAGTGGTTTCCTGCACCAACACAAGTGCGAAAAGTGGTTTTTCAACACTAACACAAGTGCGAAAAGTGGTTTTTCAACACTAACACAAGTGCGAAAAGTGGTTTTTCAACACTAACACAAGTGCGAAAAGTGGATTTTCCACACTAATACAAATGCAAAAGTGGTTTCCTGCACCAACACAAGTGCGAAAAGTGGTTTTTCAACACTAACACATGTGCAAAAAGTGGTTTTTCAACACTATCACAAGTGCAAAAAGTGTTTTTTCCACACTAATACAAGTGCAAAAGTGGGTTCCTGCACCAACACAAGTGCAAAAAGTGGTTTTCAACACTAACACAAGTGCGAAAAGTGTTTTTTCCACACTAATACAAGTGCAAAAGTGGTTTCCTGCACCAACACAAGTGCGAAAAGTGGTTTTTCAACACTAATACATGTGCGAAAAGTGGTTTTTCAATACTAACACAAGTGCGAAAAGTGGTTTTTCCACACTAATACAAGTGCAAAAGTGGTTTCCTGCACCAACACAAGTGCGAAAAGTGGTTTTTCAACACTAACACAAGTGCGAAAAGTGGTTTTTCAACGCTATCACAAGTGCAAAAAGTGTTTTTTCCACACTAATACAAGTGCAAAAGTGGTTTCCTGCACCAACACAAGTGCGAAAAGTGGTTTTTCAACACTAACACAAGTGTGAAAAGTGGTTTTTCAACACTATCACAAGTGCAAAAAGTGTTTTTTCCACACTAATACAAGTGCAAAAATGGTATCCTGCACCAACACAAGTGCGAAAAGTGGTTTTTCAACACTAACACAAGTGCAAAAAGTGGTTTTTCAACACTAACACAAGTGCGAAAAGTGGTTTTTCCACACTAATACAAGTGCAAAAGTGGTTTCCTGCACCAACACAAGTGCGAAAAGTGGTTTTTCAACACTAACACAAGTGCAAAAAGTGGTTTTTCAACACTATCACAAGTGCAAAAAGTGTTTTTTCCACATGAATACAAGTGCAAAAGTGGTTTCCTGCACCAACACAAGTGTGAAAAGTGGTTTTTCAACACTAACACAAGTGCGAAAAGTGGTTTTTCAACACTAACACAAGTGCGAAAAGTGGTTTTCCACACTAATACAAGTGCAAAAGTGGTTTCCTGCACCAACACAAGTGCGAAAAGTGGTTTTTCAACACTAACACAAGTGCGAAAAGTGGTTTTTCAACACTAACACAAGTGCAAAAAGTGGTTTTTCAACACTATCACAAGTGCAAAAAGTGTTTTTTCCACACTAATACAAGTGCAAAAGTGGTTTCCTGCACCAACACAAGTGCGAAAAGTGGTTTTTCAACACTAACACAAGTGCGAAAAGTGGTTTTTCAACACTATCACAAGTGCAAAAAGTGTTTTTTCCACAATAATACAAGTGCAAAAGTGGTTTCCTGCACCAACACAAGTGCGAAAAGTGGTTTTTCAACACTAACACAAGTGCGAAAAGTGGTTTTTCAACACTAACACAAGTGCGAAAAGTGGTTTTTCAACACTAACACAAGTGCAAAAAGTGGTTTTTCAACACTAACACAAGTGCGAAAAGTGTTTTTTCCACACTAATTCAAGTGCAAAAGTGGTTTCCTGCACCAACACAAGTGCGAAAAGTGGTTTTTCAACACTAACACAAGTGCGAAAAATGGTTTTTCAACACTATCACAAGTGCAAAAAGTGTTTTTTCCACACCAATACAAGTGCAAAAGTGGTTTCCTGCACCAACACAAGTGCGAAAAGTGGTTTTTCAACACTAACACAAGTGCGAAAAGTGGTTTTTCTACACTAACACAAGTGCGAAAAGTGGTTTATCAACACTAACACAAGTGCAAAAAGTGTTTTTTCCACACTAATACAAGTGCAAAAGTGGTTTCCTGCACCAACACAAGTGCGAAAAGTGGTTTTTCAACACTAACACAACTGCGAAAAGTGGTTTTTCAACACTATCACAAGTGCGAAAAGTGGTTTTTCCACACTAATACAAGTGCAAAAGTGGTTTCCTGCACCAACACAAGTGCAAAACGTGGTTTTTCAACACTAACACAAGTGCGAAAAGTGGTTTTTCCACACTAATACAAATGCAAAAGTGGTTTCCTGCACCAACACAAGTGCGAAAAGTGGTTTTTCAACACTAACACATGTGCGAAAAGTGGTTTTTCAACACTATCACAAGTGCAAAAAGTGTTTTTTCCACACTAATACAAGTGCAAAAGTGGTTTCCTGCACCAACACAAGTGCAAAAAGTGGTTTTCAACACTAACACAAGTGCGAAAAGTGTTTTTTCCACACTAATACAAGTGGAAAAGTGGTTTCCTGCACCAACACAAGTGCGAAAAGTGGTTTTTCAACACTAACACAAGTGCGAAAAGTGGTTTTTCAACGCTATCACAAGTGCAAAAAGTGTTTTTTCCACACTAATACAAGTGAAAAAGTGGTTTCCTGCACCAACACAAGTGCGAAAAGTGGTTTTTCAACACTAACACAAGTGCGAAAAGTGGTTTTTCAACACTAACACAAGTGCGAAAAGTGGTTTTTCAACACTAACACAAGTGCAAAAAGTGGTTTTTCACACTAATACAAGTGCAAAAGTGGTTTCCTGCACCAACACAAGTGCGAAAAGTGGTTTTCAACACTAACACAAGTGCGAAAAGTGGTTTTTCAACGCTATCACAAGTGCAAAAAGTGTTTTTTCCACACTAATACAAGTGCAAAAGTGGTTTCCTGCACCAACACAAGTGCGAAAAGTGGTTTTTCAACACTAACACAAGTGCGAAAAGTGGTTTTTCAACACTATCACAAGTGCAAGAAGTGTTTTTTCCACACTAATACAAGTGCAAAAATGGTATCCTGCACCAACACAAGTGCGAAAAGTGGTTTTTCAACACTAACACAAGTGCGAAAAGTGGTTTTTCAACACTAACACAAATGCGAAAAGTGGTTTTTCCACACTAATACAAGTGCAAAAGTGGTTTCCTGCACCAACACAAGTGCGAAAAGTGGTTTTTCAACACTAACACAAGTGCAAAAAGTGGTTTTTCAACACTATCACAAGTGCAAAAAGTGTTTTTTCCACATGAATACAAGTGCAAAAGTGGTTTCCTGCACCAACACAAGTGTGAAAAGTGGTTTTTCAACACTAACACAAGTGCGAAAAGTGGTTTTTCAACACTAACACAAGTGCGAAAAGTGGGTTTTTCCACACTAATACAAGTGCAAAAGTGGTTTCCTGCACCAACACAAGTGCGAAAAGTGGTTTTTCAACACTAACACAAGTGCGAAAAGTGGTTTTTCAACACTAACACAACTGCGAAAAGTGGTTTTTCAACACTATCACAAGTGCGAAAAGTGGTTTTTCCACACTAATACAAGTGCAAAAGTGGTTTCCTGCACCAACACAAGTGCAAAAAGTGGTTTTTCAACACTAATACAAGTGCGAAAAGTGGTTTTTCCACACTAATACAAATGCAAAAGTGGTTTCCTGCACCAACACAAGTGTGAAAAGTGGTTTTTCAACACTAACACATGTGCAAAAAGTGGTTTTTCAACACTATCACAAGTGCAAAAAGTGTTTTTTCCACACTAATACAAGTGCAAAAGTGGTTTCCTGCACCAACACAAGTGCAAAAAGTGGTTTTCAACACTAACACAAGTGCGAAAAGTGTTTTTTCCACACTAATACAAGTGCAAAAGTGGTTTCCTGCACCAACACAAGTGCGAAAAGTGGTTTTTCAACACTAACACATGTGCGAAAAGTGGTTTTTCAAGACTAACACAAGTGCGAAAAGTGGTTTTTCCACACTAATACAAGTGCAAAAGTGGTTTCCTGCACCAACACAAGTGCGAAAAGTGGTTTTTCAACACTAACACAAGTGCGAAAAGTGGTTTTTCAACGCTATCACAAGTGCAAAAAGTGTTTTTTCCACACTAATACAAGTGCAAAAGTGGTTTCCTGCACCAACACAAGTGCGAAAAGTGGTTTTTCAACACTAACACAAGTGCGAAAAGTGGTTTTTCAACACTATCACAAGTGCAAAAAGTGTTTTTTCCACACTAATACAAGTGCAAAAATGGTATCCTGCACCAACACAAGTGCGAAAAGTGGTTTTTCAACACTAACACAAGTGCAAAAAGTGGTTTTTCAACACTAACACAAGTGCGAAAAGTGGTTTTTCCACACTAATACAAGTGCAAAAGTGGTTTCCTGCACCAACACAAGTGCGAAAAGTGGTTTTTCAACACTAACACAAGTGCAAAAAGTGGTTTTTCAACACTATCACAAGTGCAAAAAGTGTTTTTTCCACATGAATACAAGTGCAAAAGTGGTTTCCTGCACCAACACAAGTGTGAAAAGTGGTTTTCAACACTAACACAAGTGCGAAAAGTGGTTTTTCAACACTAACACAAGTGCGAAAAGTGGTTTTTCCACACTAATACAAGTGCAAAAGTGGTTTCCTGCACCAACACAAGTGCGAAAAGTGGTTTTTCAACACTAACACAAGTGCGAAAAGTGGTTTTTCAACACTAACACAAGTGCAAAAAGTGGTTTTTCAACACTATCACAAGTGCAAAAAGTGTTTTTTCCACACTAATACAAGTGCAAAAGTGGTTTCCTGCACCAACACAAGTGCGAAAAGTGGTTTTTCAACACTAACACAAGTGCGAAAAGTGGTTTTTCAACACTATCACAAGTGCAAAAAGTGTTTTTTCCACAATAATACAAGTGCAAAAGTGGTTTCCTGCACCAACACAAGTGCGAAAAGTGGTTTTTCAACACTAACACAAGTGCGAAAAGTGGTTTTTCAACACTAACACAAGTGCGAAAAGTGTTTTTTCCACACTAATACAAGTGCAAAAGTGGTTTCCTGCACCAACACAAGTGCGAAAAGTGGTTTTTCAACACTAACACAAGTGCGAAAAATGGTTTTTCAACACTATCACAAGTGCAAAAAGTGTTTTTTCCAGACCAATACAAGTGCAAAAGTGGTTTCCTGCACCAACACAAGTGCGAAAAGTGGTTTTTCAACACTAACACAAGTGCGAAAAGTGGTTTTTCTACACTAACACAAGTGCGAAAAGTGGTTTATCAACACTAACACAAGTGCAAAAAGTGTTTTTTCCACACTAATACAAGTGCAAAAGTGGTTTCCTGCACCAACACAAGTGCGAAAAGTGGTTTTTCAACACTAACACAACTGCGAAAAGTGGTTTTTCAACACTATCACAAGTGCGAAAAGTGGTTTTTCCACACTAATACAAGTGCAAAAGTGGTTTCCTGCACCAACACAAGTGCAAAAAGTGGTTTTTCAACACTAACACAAGTGCGAAAAGTGGTTTTTCCACACTAATACAAATGCAAAAGTGGTTTCCTGCACCAACACAAGTGCGAAAAGTGGTTTTTCAACACTAACACATGTGCAAAAAGTGGTTTTTCAACACTATCACAAGTGCAAAAAGTGTTTTTTCCACACTAATACAAGTGCAAAAGTGGTTTCCTGCACCAACACAAGTGCGAAAAGTGGTTTTCAACACTAACACAAGTGCGAAAAGTGTTTTTTCCACACTAATACAAGTGCAAAAGTGGTTTCCTGCACCAACACAAGTGCGAAAAGTGGTTTTTCAACACTAACACAAGTGCGAAAAGTGGTTTTTCAATACTAACACAAGTGTGAAAAGTGGTTTTCCACACTAATACAAGTGCAAAAGTGGTTTCCTGCACCAACACAAGTGCGAAAAGTGGTTTTCAACACTAACACAAGTGCGAAAAGTGGTTTTTCAATGCTATCACAAGTGCAAAAAGTGTTTTTTCCACACTAATACAAGTGCAAAAGTGGTTTCCTGCACCAACAAAAGTGCGAAAAGTGGTTTTTCAACACTAACACAAGTGCGAAAAGTGGTTTTTCAACACTATCACAAGTGCAAAAAGTGTTTTTTCCACACTAATACAAGTGCAAAAATGGTATCCTGCACCAACACAAGTGCGAAAAGTGGTTTTTCAACACTAACACAAGTGCGAAAAGTGGTTTTTCAACACTAACACAAATGCGAAAAGTGGTTTTGCCACACTAATACAAGTGCAAAAGTGGTTTCCTGCACCAACACAAGTGCGAAAAGTGGTTTTTCAACACTAACACAAGTGCAAAAAGTGGTTTTTCCACACTAATACAAGTGCAAAATTGGTTTCCTGCACCAACACAAGTGCAAAAAGTGGATTTCAACACTAACACAAGTGCGAAAAGTGTTTTTTCCACACTAATACAAGTGCAAAAGTGGTTTCCTGCACCAACACAAGTGCGAAAAGTGGTTTTTCAACACTAACACAAGTGCGAAAAGTGGTTTTTCAATACTAACACAAGTGCGAAAAGTGGTTTTCCACACTAATACAAGTGCAAAAGTGGTTTCCTGCACCAACACAAGTGCGAAAAGTGGTTTTCAACACTAACACAAGTGCGAAAAGTGGTTTTTCAACGCTATCACAAGTGCAAAAAGTGTTTTTTCCACACTAATACAAGTGCAAAAGTGGTTTCCTGCACCAACACAAGTGCGAAAAGTGGTTTTTCAACACTAACACAAGTGCGAAAAGTGGTTTTTCAACACTATCACAAGTGCAAAAAGTGTTTTTTCCACACTAATACAAGTGCAAAAATGGTATCCTGCACCAACACAAGTGCGAAAAGTGGTTTTTCAACAC
>NW_027617104.1:0-5000 GCF_964187855.1 Myxine glutinosa
CTCGCACATTACAAGTTTGTTGTCGTCAAAACAGTGTAATATACCCATGATATTGCTATATTTTCTGGAGAAGTGATATTATGGTCACATAAAAACATAACAATCATGCCGTTTTCAATATTTTATTCTGAATAATTTAAGGTGAAATTGTTTGGGAATTTTAGGCATATTTTCACCTCAATTTAAGTATGGAGCTATAGGTCCATCACGGACAGTGTGGATGACGTTTATGTTTTCTAACGTACAGTCATTGTTCTGAGAAGACCTCTAGCGATCTTTGCGTCAATAACGTGTGTAGGACCCACGTGATCGGATCACTGACTCAACCCTACGTCACAGATGAGTGCACTCATCTGCATTTCATCAATGGATAATTGCTAATGTCATACCAATCATTATTTGATCTCACATACCTTAGAATATATGCCAATGTATACATATACACAAAGAATATATATTAGGGGGTGCTTACCTTAATTCGTTGTGTCGGGGTGCTTAACTTAATTCTTTGTGTATATATATACATATATATATACATATATATATATACATACATATATATATACATACATATATATATACATACATATATATATACATACATATATATATACATACATACATATATATATACATACATATATATATACATACATATATATATACATACATATATATATACATACATATATATATACATACATATATATATACATACATATATATATATATATATATACATATATATACATACATATATATATATATACATATACATATATACATATATATATATACATATATATATATACATACATACATATATATATATACATACATATATATATATATACATACATACATATATATATACATACATATATATATATATATATACATACATACATATATATATTGTTGCGGATATGGGATTTGGCCTCCATATCCGCTTGTAAATATTCCCCTATTTCCCCAATACTCCCCAACTATCCCCAATCCCCCATTCCCTAGTCCCATTGTCTGTAAACAACACTCTGTAGCCCCGACCTTCCCCTTTTTCCCCCATTAAATGTCGTGCCCAGGTTCACCGCATCTCACGTAGACAACTATAGGACCTCTTGCTAGTTATTCTTAGTCTATGTCAGTTAAGGACTCGTTTCCATTAATTCTGACTCTTCGTTGCACCAGAATGTGATTGTATGGCACCAGTAGTGAGTTTAGGACCTCCCCATACCTCCTCCCATCTTCCCCATGAAACAATAACAACAACAACAACTACAACCACAGCGGGGGCGGCGCGGCCGCGGTGCGGGGAGTGTGCATCCTCACACCGGCTTGGTTAGCCGCCATTGCCATGTGCGCCCACGGGGTTACCACGAAGGGGCTGGCTGTCAGCTCCTCGTCAAGGGCGGAGCCCGGTAACCCCCGCACCCAATAAGAAGCAACGGGCCGATTCCATCTGGGGCAGAGCTAACGAGCCGAGGGCGTGTCACTCCCCGCCGGATATACGCAGCCACTTACCGGACGTGACGTCAGATGCGCCCCGAGCTTGAAGAAGAACCAGTCGCCACCTCCGAGCGCTGAGAGACCTCCCTGCATCTTTCGGACCGTGTGGATCCTGTCCCTGAGCCAAGAGTGCACCTTGAGCCTCGACTACCTGCCTTTCCTTGCCATCAATCCCCGTGTGAGTCAGTCTTGTCCCGTTTATCTGTCGTCTGTCGGGGTTACTATAAGACCGTGATTAAGTGCCTACCTTACTATGCTGTCTCTCTTGTCCTTGTAATCTAACGTTCCGCAATATTATAACCTCCTCCGGAGGTCTTGAGAACTGTACCCCTGGTGTCGTGTCATTTTAACCCAGCCGCTGTGTCCTTTCCTCAATTGATTTAGCGTAGCGCGACTCGGCCAACGTTCGAGTATAATCGGGTAAACTGTGCAGACGCGGTCATACCAAACCGCTCGGTAAACCAACATCCACAACCGCGTCTGTAACATTTGGTAGTCAGGAGTGGGGATTTGGAACCCTGGACCAAATTTTGGACACCAAATTGTACAAATTGTCTGTAACATTTGGTGTCGAGGAGTTGGATTCGGACCTGGGACTAAATTCAGTTAGGCCCAAATTTTGGAACACCAATTGTACCATTAGGGTAACATTTTGGTGTCGGGAAGTGGAATTCGATCCGGAGCGCGTTTCCCGCGCTCGAAATTATAACGGCGAAATTTAATTGTGTTTTACAAAAAAAAAAAAAAACCCGAATTTTGAAAGTCGCGCTATGGCAGACCAAGACGGCTGGGTTCCGGTAGTAGGGAGTGAGGCAGGGTCGATCCAGGACCAAATTGAGGGACAAGGAGAGCGAAGCAGTGAGGGTAGCAGATTCGCAAAATAGCGTCGTCACGCACGGGGTAGCAGACGCACAAAATGGCGCCTCGCACATGGCCACGGCGACCACGCCCGCGACCGTGGTAGCGCCGCTGGTGGATTCGAACCTTTTCCTCCTGCAAATGAGGGCCCTTATGGAACGAATGGGAGACCAAATTGTGGGAATGAGGGCTGATAGTGAGCGGTTGGGAAACCAAATGGGGGTAATGGGGAACCGGATGGATGCTCAGAGTGAGCAATTGGGAGTAATGAGGGACGAAGCGAGGGGTACCGGTGAGGGGTTAGACAACGGGATAAAAGAGGTGAAAGATGGGTTAATGGGGGTAGAAAACAGAATGGCCGCTCAAGAGAATCAAATGGAAGGGATGCAAAAGGGGTTGGAGGGGTTAGAAAACAGGATGGAAGGCAAATTGAGGGACATGAGGGACCAAGCGGAAAGGGAAGTTAAACAAATGGGGCAGCAGATAGAGGGGGTCAGAATGGGGGTAGAGACCAAACTGGATGCTCACAGGGAGGAAATGGAGCAGATGAGGGTGGCATCTGGGCAGGAGATGCAAGTGATGGGAGAAGAGATCAGAAGAGGTGTGAGTGAGGATGTCGGAGGAGTGCGCGAGGAGGTGAGGCACTGTAAGGAGCACATGGAGAAGGAGGTGAGAAAGGGGACTGTAAAGTTACAAGGGGGCATAGAGGACCTGACGCAGGAGGTGGAGCAGCTGACGGTGGGACAGACGGAGTTAGTGGAGCAGGTACAAAGGAACACTGCGGTAAAAAATGACTTGATAGCGACGAAGAGGGAATGTCAGATGGTACGTGAGGGACTGACAACGAGGTTGGACGAGGTGATAGAGGTGATGGAGACGAAGGACCGGCAGGTGAGGACGCACATGGAAACGGTCAAGGTAGCCTTGGAGGACGAGCTTGAGGAGACGTACCGGGGAATAAAAGAGGTGAAGCAGATATTAGAAGAAGTGGAAGAAGGGGTGAGCGAAATTAAGAAGCGACGGAGAGGGGATAAGAAAAAGATAAAAGAGGAGATAAAAGAATTGGTCCAAAGTCTGTATTTGGATCGTGATGATGTGCTCATTAACCGGATGAGGGATTCGCAGGTGATGGAGGAGAAGCGAAGAGGAAGAGGACCCGGTGTAAGTGGTGACCAATATGGTCGTGCGTATGATGCGCCAGGGGATTTAAGAAGCTTGGGGGGTCGAGATGGACCCGGGTGTTCGTGAGAGGCCGTTGGTGAAGTGTGCGACAGGTCTGGTGTGCGAAAAAGGAGGTGTGCGAGAAAGTCCGACTCTGGGGTGTGTGAGGAAAAAGTGCGTGCCAAGGAGTGAGGGTGCTGGCGAGAGTGAGTCGGTCGTAGCGCGTGTGCGAGGGAGCACATGGAAGCGCGGTGTGGTAAGTGTTACAGAGGGTGTGACGGGAGAGTGTGCGCAGGGAGTGTGCGCGAGAAAGGTGTGTGACGGACAGGTGCATGGGGAAAGAGTGCGCTGTCAAAGGCAAGGAAGAATGCACGCCTGTGGTGAGTGTTACAGAGGGTGTGACGGGAGAGTGTGCGCAAGAGTGTGCGCGAGAAAGGTGTGTGACGGACAGGTGCATGGGGAGAGAGTGCGCTGTCGAGAGTAAGGGTGAGAGTAGTAAGAGTGACACGGAGCGTGAGTTGGTTGTGACAGGTGAGAAAGGAAGCACACCTGGAATGGTAGAGCGTGAGTGGGAATGCACGCTGGAGTTGGTGGTGAGGCACGTGGTTGGGTGTGTGAATGAGAGCACACCTGTGATTGTCACAGAGGAGGTGACCGAGGAGGGGGCGCGAAGAGGTGTGTTGGTGAGGTGTGCGACCAACGAATGTGTGCCAAAGTGTTCGGTGGTCAGGTGTGTGACCAAGGCTGTGAGTGGAATGAGGGTACCTGGGTGTGTAAGGAAAGGTACGAGGAGCATGGGCACGGCTGGATGTGTGAGCAAGGAACGGGCTGCGGGGTGTAAGCGTCCAGGTGAAGCATCGACGTTAAACGGAGCAGCGGTTAGGTCGACTTTTAGCCGAATCGGGCCCTCGGTGCGTGCTGGGCCTCGCTTTGAACGGCCGCGTCCGTGCTCCACCAGGCGGAGCGGGCGGCTGGATAGGAAGGGTCGTCATGGCGACCACTTTTTGTTGAGGCATTCCGGCAGATCGAGATCGAGCCATGGGATGGCTCCGTGCCGAGATGGTGCGTGGGGTCTCGGGCCGGGTAAGCCCCCGTCCCTGCCCCGAATGCGGGACGTATCCAGCCGCTGGCACCAAACAACCCGCATTCATTGCTCGGCTTTACGAAGCCGGGCTTTGGACAGGAATTGGCGCACCGAGAGGCAGTAGTGAGTAGACTGTGTGATGAGGATAGTGTTTTGGCCCCAAAATTAGAAGAAAACAAAATTTGATGATTGGCAAAGGATTGGCAGTAATGATTGGCAGATGATGGGTAGTGATTGGCAAATTTTTGATTTGTTGAAATTTGATGTGCAAAATTGGTAGTGAGCGATGGGCCCGGTGGGTAAGGGTGGCATCCCTGCCACCCTTCCCATGGTGGGGCAAATGCGCAATAGCTTATGGGGTGTATGGCAGTGAAAACTAGCCCGGGTGGGT
>NW_027617104.1:10000-15000 GCF_964187855.1 Myxine glutinosa
ATGAAATTAATTAGGAGGACGGCTGCGACCATTATTTACATTACCAGGATGTTACCATACCAAAACCATACTCTTCACATCCGTTACCCTTCCTCCAAAATTGTTACACTCCTCAAAACCCGTTACACTTCTCAAAACCCGTTACACTTCTCAAAATCGTTACACTGCACCCTCCTTTCTTCAGGCACGTCCTCGGGCCTACTAGACTTAACTGAGTGTGACATGTAGGTGTAATTCCCTCTACAAATAACCTGACCCTGAGTGTGACAATTTTAAAACACAAATAAGTATGTCCCCCTATTGCATTGCATCCTGTCTAACAGACTCAAGCCCACAGCTAACCGAATTACGGAATTATTCTGAAACTATACATTTACGGTGGGGAGCATTATTTACAATGACGTGATTTCTTATTTACAACGCAACCCAGGACCTGTGTGTTTTTTTTTTCTTTTTAGGGAACAAGAGAAAGAAATTCCTGTTGGGAGGGAGGAGACAGCACGCATCGATGCACCAGTACCAATACCACCAAAGCACCCAAAAGCACCCAAAAGCACCACAAAGCACCACTCGGTGCGCAGTCACCATGGTTCATAATAAACACAACAAAACAACTGGTGGTGGTCTTCTCCTTGTCTGCTGGGCCGATGTTCTTCCTGACGTCTTCTGGCTTCATGCGGCCTATTTGGACATAATAAAAAGCACAACTTGTGTTCGTTTTTTATTATTATTTAGGGCCTCAGGGGCCAACTAAGGGTGGTCCACCTGTTTGGCATAGGTGCCACCTTACCGAGGTCCGCAAGCAAGATTCCCTGGCCACTATGGCCGGTCTCCAACAGAGGTGCTCTGCCCCAGAACCTGGGGTCCATCAAGTGGTACTTGGCCGCCGAACAGCGGTCCATAAAGTGGTACATCAACGCAATGCGTGCTGGTTCTGGGAATCTCGGGCGCACAATGGCCACCTCACGCACGCTCCCCTCGGCACCCAATGGCGCACAGGTCATGTGGGAGACAAAAGAAAGACAATTGAGCGAGGGGTAAGGTCACAAGGGTACACGTCAAACAAGGCAATGCAAGGTGAAATGCGTACGGAGGGCGAAGTGAGAAAGCTCGTCCCTACCGTACGTCACCCCCCTGTCACCTACACTACCCTTGCTCTTACCCCATATTTACAAAATCTACCCATTTACAAATTCGTCACTACTGTCACGTCTTCCCCATATTTCCCTTATACCAAATTCGTCACCACAATCCCTCTACTTCAAAATTTGCCATCACCAAATTCATCATCAATCCTCATAAGGAGGCAGAGATGGAACATCAAAGCACAATGTCACACCCACGTCATGATGCGTCTCACAATCCAAACATTTGCACAGTAAAAAATAATCAAACATGGCATGGTGTGGAGTACCTGTCACCTCAGGTGAGTGGATGCAGATGGTGTGAGGAGATCCTTCATCCTAACTATCCTCTAAATGATTTTAACACACTTTACACTACCCGGGGTCTTTCCCTGCCAATCCATTGGCAATCTTACTCTATGTGGTTTTAAAAACCAATTCCCATTGACCAAACTGTGGTGCTTCTCAATTTGGGGTCTCACTCCCCCGATTCATCTCCCGGTGCCCTCGCACAATTTCTGGGCCGCGACGTGTAGCTCTCCCAACAGGTCTACCCACCTGCACACCTCCACCACTGTAGTTGTCACCCGAGCTTACCTAGCTCCTCACCCTAACCTAACTAACTGGGGAAGACCCCTCTTGGATCTGTCACCCCACTGGTGCCCTCTGGCACTGGGCTACCCGGGTCCGTCCTCCGGATCCTCGGGCCCCATCCACAACAACTACTACCGGCTCCCAGAGCCCACCTGCGGCCTCACCTGGCCGACATCCTCACAGTGGTGGAGTGCCCAAACCAACTACACACACTAACAGGCTACACGCCCAGCCATTTCCACAACACCAACGCACCCATCCACATACCATTCTGTCACCCGCACCACAGATGCCAATATCCAACTACAATTTACCTATACCCTCTACCTAACACTTACACTACCCGCCCCGGGTACTCGTGAAAGGGGGTCCACTCTTCCCCCATCCACACCTTCGCACCATCCACTCCACTCCACAATTTCCACCATACTCACTCCACGACCATCCATTCCAATACTCCATACCATTTATTCCATACACCTGTCTTTCATTCACCTGTCGTTGCACACCTGTGCAATCATACCTGGTGCCACCTGCACCCTCCTTTCTTCCTGGACCATTTGGTCAACACAACACGCAATCACCACTACTCCCTCATACACTGCTCCACACACCTGTTCAGTTGCACACCTGTGCAATCACACCTGTTCCATTCTCACCTGTTCAATCCTCACACACACGGCATCATCTCAGCTAACTACTCCCCTCTGAAACTTGCGCTTCCCAGTCGTCCCTTTAAACTATTGCGCTCCCACGTCATTATCATCCATACTAATCTACCTGTGTCCCCACTACAGGTATCAGTCACTAACTAACCTTAACGTTACCTAAGGTCATCTTCTCTAGATCCCTACACACCATATCCTAACCCTCCCGGGCTAGTTTTCACTGCCATACATCCCATAAGCTATTGCTCCTTTGCCCCCCCCTGTGAGGGATGGTGGATTTGCCATCCCACCACATCGGGGGTCTCTCACTACCAATTTCGCTCGTCCAAATCCAACAATTCAAAAATTTTCCATTTACTGCCAATTCTATTCACTTTTCTAAATTTCGTTTTAAATCACTATCACTATCACCATCACCCGTCTACTTATTACATCCTCTCGGTGCGCCAATTCACATCTACAGCCCGGCTTCGTACAGCCGAGCACTGAACGCGGATTCTTTTGTGCTGGCGGCTGGATGCGTCCCGCATTCGGGGCAGGGGCGGGGGCTTACCCGGGCCGAGATCCCACGCATCACCTCGGCGTGAAGCCATCCAATGTCCCGATCTCGACCTGCCGGCACGTCTCAATAGAAAGTGGTCGCCATGACGACCCTTCCTATCGGGCGGCCCGCTCCGCCTAGTGGAGCCCGGACGCGGCCGCTCCACGCGAGGCCCAGCGTGGATCGCGCACGGCGGTCCTTTCGAACCCGCCGTGGCTCGGATCTCCGCTGGTTCTCGCGGCACGCGAAGCCCGGCACGCACCGAGGGCCCGATCCGGCTAAAAGTCGACCTAACCTTTAACCCGGTTACCGTCGACGCTTCACCTGCAGGCTTACATGCATACGCTACCTCTTTCTTGCTCATACATGCAGCCGTTCCCATTCTCCTCGTACCTTTTCTTTCACACCTCGGTACACTCACTCCGCTCACCGACTTGGTCACACACCTGACCACCGAACACTTTGGCACACATTCGTTGCTCGCACACCTCACCAATACACCGCTTCGCGCCCCCTCCTCGGTCACCTCCTCTGTGACAATCACAGGTGTGCCCTCATTCGCACACCCAACCACGTGCCTCACCACCAACTCCAGCGTGCATTCCCACTCACGCTCTACCATTCCAGGTGTGCATCCTTCCATCCCAGGTGTACATCCTCGCTCCCCTGTCACAACCAACTCACTCTCCTTGTCACTCTCAATACTCTCACCTCCATTCTTGACAGCGCACTCACCCTTACTTTCGACGGCACACTCTTTCCTCATGCACCCGTCCGTTATACACCTTTCTCGCGCACACCCTCCCGTTACATCCTCTGTAACACTCACCACAGGCGTACACTTCCTCGTTACATCCTCTGTAACACTCACCACAAGTGTACACTCTCTCGTTACTTCCTCCGTAACACTCACCACAGGTGTACACTCTTTCGTTACTTCCTCCGTAACACTCACCACAGGTGTACACTCTTTCGTTACTTCCTCCGTAACACTCACCACACCGCGCTTCCATGTACCCCCTCGCACACGCGCTCCGACCGGCTCACTCCTGACGGCACACTCACTCCTCGGCGTGCACTTTTTCCTCACACACCCCATGGTCGGACATTCTCGCACACCTCTTTTTTCGCACACCTGACCTGTCACACACTTCACCAACGGCCTTTCACGAACACCCGGATCCAAACCAATCCCCAAGCCGACTGAATCTCCCCTCACATCATGTACATTGCCACTCACCTCCGTACCTCGTCGCACCTCCTCCGCCACCTGCAAACTTTTTATTTGGTTAGTGAGCACCGCATCATGATTTGAACACAGACCTTGTACATATTCCATGACTTCCTCCTTTATCTCCCTCTTAGTTTCCCTCCGTCTCTTCTTAATTTCACTCACCTCTTCTCCCACTTCCTCTAATTTTTGTTTAACCTCTTTTATTTCTCGGTGCGTCCCCTCAAGTTCGTCCTCTAAGGCTACCGTGACCGTCTCTATGTGCATCCTCACCTGCCGGTCCTTTGTCTCCATTATCTCTGTCACCTCCTCCACCCTCATTGTCAGTTCCTCCCGTACCATCTGACATTGCCTCTGCGTCGCTATTAATTCGTTTTTAATTTCTTTTTGTGTCGCCTTTAACCCTCCTAGTACCGCAGTGTTCTTTTGAACCTGCTCCACTAACTTAGTTTGTCCCTCTGTCAGCTGCTCCACCTCCTCCGTCAGATCTTCTATTCCCCCTTGTAACTTTGCCGTATTATTTCTCACCTCTTTCTCTATACGCTTTTCGCCTCGCTTTACCTCCTCGCGTAGCCCCGAAACCTCCTCACTTACCCCTTTTCTGATCTCCTCTCCCATCACTTGCATCTCCTGCCCAGATGCCACCCTCATCTGCTCCATTTCCTCCCTGTGAGCATCCAGTTTGGTTTCTACCCCCATTCTGACCCCCTCTATCTGCTGCTCCATTTGTTTAACTTCCCTTTCCGCTTGGTCCCTCATGTCCCTCAATTTGCCTTCCATACTGTTTTCTAACCCCTCTAACCCATTTTTCACTCCCTCTATCTGATTCTCCTGGGCAGCCA
>NW_027617104.1:20000-45000 GCF_964187855.1 Myxine glutinosa
GAGTTGTCATCACCCTTTTTGTTGATGTAGTACTTGGATAGGCTGGGGAAACTATGGCGTCAAGCATTCCTTATAACACTGATTTTCATGTTGTCCGCATCGGTGATGGAGAACAAAACATGTTGCAATGGTCTGCACTACAAAATCCAAATTGCATTCATTTCTCTTAATGAGGCACCTTCGTCTTCCTTGAAGTCTTCCCGATACATTTTCCACTGTTGGCGGCTTCCTTGAGAGTTGTGTAGGTGCTGATTCGTCATCATGCCTTCCTGTGTCACCAAACGGTTGCCTTCTTACCTCCGCTACCGAAGATGGACAGACGTTATGTTGTCATCCCTGTTTGTCCGTTCATCTGTGAATATGACATCTCAGAAATTTGTGGCTGGATTCGGAGGAAATTTAGTGGAGAGGTTGGGTGTGTGACAAGGACGAAAATTGGTGGAGGTTGGGTGTGTGACAAGTACGAAATTTGTGGAGAGGTTGGGTGTGTGACAAGTACGAAATTTGGTGGAGGTTGGGTGTGTGACAAGTACGAAATTTGTGGAGAGGTTGGGTGTGTGACAAGTACGAAATTTGGTGGAGGTTGGGTGTGTGACAAGGACGAAAATTGGTGGAGGTTGGGTGTGTGACAAGGACGAAAATTGGTGGAGAGGTGGGGTGTGTGACAAGGACGAAAATTGGTGGAGAGGTTCGGTGTGTGACAAGGACAAAAATTGGTGGAGAGGTTCGGTGTGTGACAAGGACGAAGATTGGTGGAGAGGTTGGGTGTGTGACAAGGACGAAAATTGGTGGAGAGGTTCGGTGTGTGACAAGGACGAAGATTGGTGGAGATGTTGGGTGTTTGACAAGGACGAAGATTGGTGGAGAGGTTGGGTATGTGACAAGGACGAAGATTGGTGGAGAGGTTGGGTGTGTGACAAGGACGAAAATTGGTGGAGAGGTTGGGTATGTGACAAGGACGAAGATTGGTGGAGAGGTTGGGTGTGTGACAAGGACGAAAATTGGTGGAGAGGTTCGGTGTGTGACAAGGACGAAGATTGGTGGAGAGGTTGGGTGTGTGACAAGGACGAAAATTGGTGGAGAGGTTCGGTGTGTGACAAGGACGAAAATTGGTGGAGAGGTTCGGTGTGTGACAAGGACGAAGATTGGTGGAGAGGTTGGGTATGTGACAAGGACGAAGATTGGTGGAGAGGTTGGGTGTGTGACAAGGACGAAAATTGGTGGAGAGGTTCGGTGTGTGACAAGGACAAAAATTGGTGGAGAGGTTCGGTGTGTGACAAGGACGAAGATTGGTGGAGAGGTTGGGTGTGTGACAAGGACGAAAATTGGTGGAGAGGTTCGGTGTGTGACAAGGACGAAGATTGGTGGAGAGGTTGGGTGTGTGACAAGGACGAAAATTGGTGGAGAGGTTCGGTGTGTGACAAGGGCGAAAATTGGTGGAGAGGTTCGGTGTGTGACAAGGACGAAGATTGGTGGAGAGGTTGGGTATGTGACAAGGACGAAGATTGGTGGAGAGGTTGGGTGTGTGACAAGGACGAAAATTGGTGGAGAGGTTCGGTGTGTGACAAGGACAAAAATTGGTGGAGAGGTTCGGTGTGTGATAAGGACGAAGATGGGTGGAGAGGTTCGGTGTGTGACAAGGACAAAAATTGGTGGAGAGGTTCGGTATGTGACAAGGACGAAGATTGGTGGAGATGTTGGGTGTTTGACAAGGACGAAAATTGGTGGAGAGGTTGGGTATGTGACAAGGACGAAGATTGGTGGAGGTTGGGTGTGTGACAAGGACGAAGATTGGTGGAGAGGTTCGGTGTGTGACAAGGACAAAAATTGGTGGAGAGGTTGGGTATGTGACAAGGACGAAGATTGGTGGAGATGTTGGGTATGTGACAAGGACAAAAATTGGTGGAGAGGTTGGGTATGTGACAAGGACGAAGATTGGTGGAGGTTCGGTGTGTGACAAGGACAAAAATTGGTGGAGAGGTTCGGTGTGTGACAAGGACGAAGATTGGTGGAGATGTTGGGTGTTTGACAAGGACGAAGATTGGTAGAGAGGTTCGGTGTGTGACAAGGACAAAAATTGGTGGAGAGGTTCGGTGTGTGACAAGGACGAAGATTGGTGGAGATGTTGGGTGTTTGACAAGGACGAAAATTGGTGGAGAGGTTCGGTGTGTGACAAGGACGAAGATTGGTGGAGAGGTTGGGTATGTGACAAGGACGAAGATTGGTGGAGAGGTTCGGTGTTTGACAAGGACGAAAATTGGTGGAGAGGTTCGGTGTGTGACGAGGACGAAGATTGGTGGAGATGTTGGGTGTTTGACAAGGACGAAGATTGGTGGAGATGTTGGGTGTGTGACAAGGACAAAAATTGGTGGAGAGGTTCAGTGTGTGACAAGGACGAAGATTGGTGGAGATGTTGGGTGTTTGACAAGGACGAAAATTGGTGGAGAGGTTCGGTGTGTGACAAGGACGAAGATTGGTGGAGAGGTTGGGTATGTGACAAGGACGAAGATTGGTGGAGAGGTTCGGTGTTTGACAAGGACGAAAATTGGTGGAGAGGTTCGGTGTGTGACAAGGACGAAGATTGGTAGAGAGGTTCGGTGTGTGACAAGGACAAAAATTGGTGGAGAGGTTCGGTGTGTGACAAGGACGAAGATTGGTAGAGAGGTTCGGTGTGTGACAAGGACAAAAATTGGTGGAGAGGTTCGGTGTGTGACAAGGACGAAGATTGGTGGAGAGGTTCGGTGTTTGACAAGGACGAAAATTGGTGGAGAGGTTCGGTGTGTGACAAGGACGAAGATTGGTGGAGATGTTGGGTGTTTGACAAGGACGAATATTGGTGGAGAGGTTGGGTATGTGACAAGGACGAAGATTGGTGGAGAGGTTCGGTGTTTGACAAGGACGAAAATTGGTGGAGAGGTTCGGTGTGTGACAAGGACGAAGATTGGTGGAGATGTTGGGTGTGTGACAAGGACGAAGATTGGTGGAGATGTTGGGTGTTTGACACGGCCAAAATGATTACATTTTGGTGAATATCTGGATCCGGTTAACTGGAATTTTAAAAGTGATTCTTCTCCACTGAAGCGATAGTGCTAAAGGCAGTGGTGTAGTACCAAATGTTATGGTGCCGGAGATCTGCAAAAATGCATCAGCCGTGACGTCAATGGCCAGATCTACCCATCACATCACGTTTTAACATGATACTAACCATTTGAGTTCCAATAAAATGAGTTATAAATGACATTCACATTTTACCATGATAAACAAAAAGATAACACTCACACCCACTTTTTTTTTTTTGTATGCAAGATCGAGGCTTGTGTCAGAGCTAATCACACAATCAAGTGTGATTCTTAATCTCACATTTACAATTACAATTCTCACAATCTCACACTTAATCTCACAATTAAGAATCGCCTTAGAAAATGTCAGGTCAATTTAGTCTCTATCCACAATTTTACGACAAAACTATGTATTTTAAGACCTGAAGAGGAAAATTATTATTTCTTATTTAGTACCATGTGGTATAATGAATAATTTAGTATTTAGAATCGCTGGTGATGTATTATCAATTTTCGCACACAATTTACACCCGAGTTTTCCAGCTTTGCAATCTATCCAAGGATATGTCTCATTTTTCCTGCACAGAGATAGTCAGATACTCACCTGTTGCTGTATCAACCCCAATTTCAGTGCCACACCATGTGTGTGCTCTATGTTGAAGTTGAAGCTGCTTAACACTACAAATCTCCTCGTCTCCATTGTCAGTCCGTTTTATAGTAAGTTCAGGACTCTCCTTCAATCAAGTTGTTTATTAAAGACGATACCAAGTTCTCACAGAAAACACCGCCATCATGCCGAGCAGCAAGCAACCACCAAAACCACGCCCCCAGACGTCACCACCAGTACGTCGTACCAATCATAACACGTTTGTTATAGCCGGCGAAGCCGGTGTTGTCAATAAACGAGTACGTATTATGTTGAAAACCTGATTATGCCTTGGCTCGAGAATCCGAAGCGCCGTGGGCGCAGCCATCTTGTGGAAGCGGAAGTATGCATAACAAATTTAAAACGTTCATTAGGAGTTTCTTTCACCCGTCGTCGTTTGATTCACAATCTTATGTACCTCCGATGTATTAATAAAATAATTTAAGACCAACATCGCCCCGCACGGGCCTGGTTATCTTCAACAAAACGCGTCACCAAACACCGGACCCAATGAGAGTCGAGCATTTGCAAAAATATTTCTAAAATGAAAGCGCTCAATGATGGGCGCCATCGACCGGATGCGGAAGTTTGCATAAAACAATTGCGAAAAAGTTGAATCGGAGCTTGTTTCACCCGTCGTTCTTTGATTCATAATCTAATGAAACCTGTCATTAGTAATTAAAATAAGTTAAGACCAACCTCGTTATCTTCAACGAAAATCGTCATCAAGCACCAGAACCAATGAGATTCGAGCATTTGAAAAAATATTATTACGCGTTTCGGACGGTGAAAACGGCGTCAAATATTCTAACATTGACGAAGAATTATTTTTTAGAAATCTCGCGGCCGTACGGGATAGTTTTTCACGGCCAGAAATACGGTATAAGCGGTTTACATATTTAGTTTAGAAATACGGATAGTTTTTTACGGCCGGAAATATCCGAAGTTGAGATGGAATTCACCGAATTAATCACTGCAAGCTAACGTCTTCTGGTGGACGAAGCTGCCGTGCCCGGAGAGTCAGAGAACCAGCCCTGGCGCTTGGCGCCTGACAGCGACTGAAGTTAGAAGACTACACCCTTACTGTGAAAACGTATGTTAAGCCCAGTTAAAAATAGGCCTTAAGCTAGCACATCGTATAGTTACTTCCTTAAGCTTCTTGTGACATTTATTGTATTGTATGCAGGTATTGCCATTGAGGAGGACTGTCTGCTCTTCTCTTTTAACAAGTCTTACCAGGTACGGTACCTACTACACCTACCTACTACCAACTACCTACCTACCTACTACCAACTACCTAACCTACTGATGCCATGGTGATGGGTAAAATAGTGGCAAGAGGTATGCAGGTATTGGGGAGGACTGTCTGCTCTTCTCTTTTACCATGTCTTACTATGTACGGTACCTACTACACCTACCTACTACCAACAACCTAACCTACTGATGCCATGGTGATGGGTAAAATAGTGGCAAGAGGTATGCAGGTATTGGGGAGGACTGTCTGCTGTTCTCTTTTACCAAGTCTTACCAGGTACGGTACCTACTACACCTACCTACTACCAACTACCTACCTACTACCAACTACCTACCTACCTACTACCAACTACCTAACCTACTGATGCCATGGTGATGGGTAAAATAGTGGCAAGAGGTTTTGGCTTCGCCGGCTCATTGCGGCTTTGCAGTCGGTACTAGTAGCTGGCGAAGCCGGTGTTGTCAATAAACGAGTACGTATTATGTTGAAAACCTGATTATGCCTTGGCTCGAGAATCCGAAGCGCCGTGGGCGCAGCCATCTTGCGTGGGCGGAAGTATGCATAACAAATTTAAAACGTTCATTAGGAGTTTCTTTCACCCGTCGTCGTTTGATTCACAATCTTATGCACCTCCGATGTATTAATAAAATAATTTAAGACCAACATCGGCCCGCACGGGCCTGGTTATCTTCAACAAAACGCGTCACCAAACACCGGACCCAATGAGAGTCGAGCATTTGCAAAAATATTTCTAAAATGAAAGCGCTCAATGATGGGCGCCATCGACCGGATGCGGAAGTTTGCATAAAACAATTGCGAAAAAGTTCAATAGGAGTTTGTTTCACCCGTCGTTCTTTGATTCATAATTAAATGAAACCTCTCATTAGTAATTAAAATACGTTAAGACCAACCTCGTTATCTTCAACGACAATCGTCATCAAAGACCAGAACCAATGAGATTCGAGCATTTGAAAAAATATATTTTTACAAGCTTATTACGCGTTTCGGACGGTGAAAACGGCGTCAAATATTCTCACATTGACGAAGAATTATTTTTTATAAATCTCGCGGCCGTACGGGATAGTTTTTCACAGCCAGAAATACGGTATAAGCGGTTTACATATTTAGTTTAGAAATACGGATAGTTTTTCACGGCCGGAAATATCCGAAGTTGAGACGGAATTCTTCACCGAATTAATCACTGCGACGTCTGCGACGCCGGGAACTAGGTTGGTGTAAAACAACCGAATCACGCGTAAGCATATGCTGCTCGAAATAGTTCTCATCATATGCTCAAATTTCCAAAGCTAAATCGTCATTGCTTTGGGCACTGTGAAACGTATCTAGTCACTCGCTTACTGCACAGCGAAAAAGTACGAGCACTTGAACAACGTGTTTTTCGACTCGATTCTGCAAAACGCCATGTCACTCGGTCAAAGCCAAAACGAGGAACAATGTTTCGCCTCCATTCTTCATCGCCACACCGACCTATCAGATGTGGCATGAAGGACGACGTTTATGCTTAACCACGACATAAACATGATTCGACAACAGTCCGTGGTAACTTGAGAGAGGTTTTTACGTTGCACCAAGTAAAGCCATCGGATGTGACACCATTGTCTTCTTTTTGGGAATATGCTGCAGTACATGTCCCTGGTGAGGGGTCATGTTTTTTTGAGGACTGTCTGCTCTTCTCTTTTACCAAGTCTTACCAGGTACGGTACCTACTACACCTACTGACTACCAACTACCTACCTACTACCAACTACCTAACCTACTGATGCCATGGTGATGGGTAAAATAGTGGCAAGAGGTATGCAGGTATTGGGGAGGACTGTCTGCTCTTCTCTTTTACCAAGTCTTACCATGTACGGTACCTACTACACCTACCTACTACCAACTACCTACCTACCTACTACCAACTACCTAACCTACTGATGCCATGGTGATGGGTAAAATAGTGGCAAGAGGTATGCAGGTATTGGGGAGGACTGTCTGCTGTTCTCTTTTACCAAGTCTTACCAGGTACGGTACCTACTACACCTACCTACTACCAACTACCTACCTACTTACTACCAACTACCTAACCTACTGATGCCATGGTGATGGGTAAAATAGTGGCAAGAGGTTTTGGCTTCGCCGGCTCATTGCGGCTTTGCAGTCGGTACTAGTAGCCGGCGAAGCCGGTGTTGTCAATAAACGAGTACGTATTATGTTGAAAACCTGATTATGCCTTGGCTCGAGAATCCGAAGCGCAGTGGGCGCAGCCATCTTGCGGAGGCGGAAGTATGCATAACAAATTTAAAACGTTCATTAGGAGTTTCTTTCACCCGTCGTCGTTTGAGTCACAATCTTATGCACCTCCGATGTATTAATAAAATAATTTAAGACCAACATCGCCCCGCACGGGCCTGGTTATCTTCAACAAAACGCGTCACCAAACACCGGACCCAATGAGAGTCGAGCATTTGCAAAAATATGTCTCAAATGAAATCACTCACTGGATGGAGTGCTGGAGACAGCCATCGACCGGATGCGGAAGTTTGCATAAAACAATTGCGAAAAAGTTCAATAGGAGCTTGTTTCACCGGTCGTTCTTTGATTCATAATATAATGAAACCTCTCATTAGTAATTAAAATACGTTAAGACCAACCTCGTTATCTTAAACGAAAATCGTCATCAAACACCAGAACCAATTATTATTACGCGTTTGACGGTGAAAACGGCGTCAAATATTCTAAAATTGACGAAGAATTATTTTTTAGAAATCTCGCGGCCGTACGGGATAGTTTTTCACGGCCAGAAATATGGTATAAGCGGTTTACTACTGATTGCAACAATAAACTCCTCCCTGTCTACAGGCATCGTCCCACCTTCCCTCAAAATTGCTGCTGTTACCCCCATTCTAAAAAAACCTGGTCTAAACCCTGACACCCTAAACAACTTCAGACCCATCTCCAACCTACCCTTTCTGTCAAAAGTTTTGGAACGCGCTGTAGCCACTCAACTCAAACATCATCTCTCTGCCAATAACCTGTATGAAACATTCCAATCCGGATTCCGGTCCAACCACAGCACTGAAACTGCTCTCCTCAAAATCACCAATGACCTTCTCCTCTCCTCTGATGCTGGCAACCTCAACATTCTCGTCCTCCTCGACCTCAGCGCTGCCTTTGACACCATCGATCACACTATCCTCCTCACCCGACTTGAATCCACCTTTAACGTTACCGGCACTGCCCTCTCTTGGATTAAATCATACCTCTCTGACAGATGCCAGTTCATCTCCATCAATAACTGCAAATCCCCCACTGCTCCCCTCCCCCAAGGTGTCCCCCAAGGTTCAGTTCTTGGCCCCCTCCTCTTCATCCTTTACCTGTCCCCGCTCGGTCACTTAATCCGCCGTCATGGTCTCCAATTCCACTGCTTCGCCGATGACATCCAGCTTTTCATCTCCACCAAGTCCGTCTCCACCGACACCCACTCTATCCTGACAAACTGCATCACTGAAATAAAATCCTGGCTTCAAATCAACTTCCTCAAGCTTAACTGTGATAAATCTGAAATAATCATCATTGGCCCAAAAACGCTCACAAAATCCACCCATAACTTTGCCCTCAACATCGACGGTATCCCAGTATCCACCTCCCCTCACATCCGGAATCTTGGCGTCATCTTTGACCAAACCCTTTCCTTCGACAAATACACTAAACAGATCACAAAGTCAGCCTTCTTTCACCTGAAAAACATTGCCCGCCTCCGCTCATCCCTCTCCTCCACGGCTGCAGAAACCCTCATCCACGCCTTCATCACCTCCCGTCTGGACTACTGCAATAGCCTCCTCTATGGTTCACCCTAAAAAATCACCAATAAACTCCAATACATTCAGAACTCCGCTGCCCGTCTACTCACCCATTCCCGGACCCGTGACCACATCACCCCCGTCCTTTACAAGCTTCACTGGCTCCCCATCCCCCAGAGAATCCAGTACAAAATCCTCCTCTTGACATACAAAGCCCTCCATAACCTGGCCCCATCCTACCTGGCTGACCTCCTCTCCAGACACACTCCCACCCGCAACCTCCGCTCTGCTGGTACCAACCTCCTGACCCCCTCCATCCGGACCAAATTCAGATCTTGGGGGGACAGGGCCTTCTCCATCGCTGCTCCCACCCTCTGGAACTCACTACCTCACACTATCAGAGACTCCTCCTCACTCACCACATTCAAAACATCACTAAAGACCCACCTGTTCAACACTGCATTCAACATTCAACCCACAGCATTTAACCCCTGACTATCTCTTCTCCTTCTCCCTCCTTTTGCTTTAAATATTTCCCTATTGATTCTTGTCTTTTTGCAATTGTTGTTTTCATGTATTGTTATGCATTATGTTTGCCACTCTGTCAAAGCGCCTTTGGGCTTCTGGAAAAGCGCTATCTATCTATAATTCCAGTAATCTCTGTACGTTTGTACGTTTGTCTGTGACCGCTGTTTCTCGACAACCACGGGTCCGATATACTTTTAACTTGCCAGGTATATTGCTGGGGACCCGAGGATGTGCCTTTTCAAGGTTTCATATTAATCGGACAATTACTTACCGAGCTATGTCCAAAAAACGATTCAACCAATCAGAGAGCAGCGAACGATCGCGTGTGCCGAACGTGGCGATCAGACTCTGCCTCGGACGGCACATTTGACAGCGTATTCATTTATTTCACGTTGGAAAACTATGTTGCCGTTAAACTATGTTTTAAAACGAATTCAAACTGCGATTAAATTAAAACGATTCATCGTAACTGCGATTTGCGAACTTCCGGACAGTGAAGACTGTCCGGCAGCACGCTTTCCGGCAGCCAATCACAGAACGCTTTGTTGCGTAGGCGTGGCCGATGTGAGACGAGCGGAGCTGAGCGCGTTACGAGCTGACCGCCATTACGGTACGTAATTCGATTTCTTATGCGCATTATTTCTCCCAATTCAGTCAGAGCGAAGGGCGGAAGCGAAGAGCGTTGTTTTTTTTGTTTACGGGCGTACGGGCGGGGTAGAGCGTACGGGTAGCGTTTTTTTTTTTTTTTGGCAAGGAACGGGCACCCACGTACGGGCAATGCCCTAGTACAAAATAAATGAATTATTATTATTATTACATATTTAGTTTAAAATACAGATAGTTTTTCATGGCCGGAAATATCCGAAGTTGAGATGGAATTCACCGAATTAATCACTGCAAGCTAACGTCTTCTGGTGGATGAAGCTGCCGTGCCCGGAGAGTCAGAGAACCAGCCTTGGCGCCTGACAGCGACTGAAGTTAGAAGACTACACACTTACTGTGAAAACGTATGTTAAGCCCAGTTAAAAATAGGCCTTAAGCTAGCACATCGTATAGTTACTTCCTTAAGCTTCTTGTGACATTTATTGTATTGTATGCAGGTATTGCCATTGGGGAGGACTGTCTGCTCTTCTCTTTTACCAAGTCTTACCAGGTACGGTACCTACTACACCTACCTACTACAAACTACCTAACCTACTGATGCCATTGTGATGGGTAAAATAGTGGCAAGAGGTATGCAGGTATTGGGGAGGACTGTCTGCTCTTCTCTTTTACCAAGTCTTACCATGTACGGTACCTACTACACCTACCTACTACCAACTACCTACCTACTACCAACTACCTAACCTACTGATGCCATGGTGATGGGTAAAATAGTGGCAAGAGGTATGCAGGTATTGGGGAGGACTGTCTGCTGTTCTCTTTTACCAAGTCTTACCAGGTACGGTACCTACTACACCTACCTACTACCATCTACCTACCTACCTGCTACCAACTAACTACCTACCTACTACCAACTACCTAACCTACTGATGCCATGGTGATGGGTAAAATAGTAGCAAGAGGTTTTGGCTTCGCCGGCTCATTGCAGCTTTGCAGTCGGTACTAGTAGCCGGCGAAGCCGGTGTTGTCAATAAACGCGTACGTATTATGTCGAAAACCAGATTATGCTTTGGCTTGAGAATTCCGAAGCTCGATGGAGGCCGCCATCTTGCGGATGCGGAAGTATGCATAACAAATTGAAAAACGTTCAATAGGAGTTTCTTTCACCCGTCTTTGTTTGATTCACAATCTTATGCACCTCCAATTCATTATTAAAATACTTTAAGACCATCCTCGGCCCGCACAGGCCTGGTTATCTTCAACGATAAGCGTCACCAAACACCGGAACCAATGAGATTCGAGCATTTGAAAAAATATTTCTAAAACCGAATCACGCAATGGAGGCCGCCATCGACCGGATGCGGAAGTTTGCATCAAACAATTGCGAAAAAGTTCAATAGGAGTTTGTTTCACCCGTCGTTGTTTGATTCACAATCTAATGCACCTCTAATTTGTAATTAAAATACGTTAAGACCAACCTAGTTGTCTTCAACGAAAATCGTCACCAAACACCGGAACCAATGAGATTCGAGCATTTGAAAAATATTTTTTAAAAGCTTATTACGCGCTTCGGACGCTGAAAATGGCGTCAAATATTCTAAAATTGACGAAGAATTATTTTTTAGAAATCTCGCGGCCGTAGATAGTTTTTTACAGCCAGAAATACGGTATAAGCGGTTTACATAAAGAAAGAAAGCTCGGTTTGATTAACGAGTCACACATTGCCGTTGCAACGGCGCTATCGTCTGAACTGGCGGCACTGATCTTACTGCAAGCTAACTTCTACTGGTGGAGGAAGCTGCCGTGCCCGGAGAGAACCAGCCCTGACAGCGACTGAAGTTAGAAGACTACACACATACTGTGAAAACGTATTGTTATGGATTTGAGAATGGTGTTTTTTTTTGTGTTGTAAAATATCACCCTCCTTCCTCCAGTTGTTATGTATAAAGGTCAAAGGTCATTCCAGTAGTTATTTCATATACCACACGTAGCCAATCATATATCCTTCTATACAGTTATCTCCTTATTCTATGTAGGTTAAGGCCTTGTCTTCCATTAACTTAACACTCCATTGCACCGAATGTCTTCCAAATAGAGTAGATTATTTTCACATTCCCCTTTCCTCAATTGCCAACTGCATTGAGCGGTTCGCTGAATTCTGCTGCAGCTGTGGGTTGTTGTTTTCACTGAGAGAAGATGACCATAGGTAACGGTAAGGTTAGGTAGCAACATTGAACAGGTAGTCGGGGACATAGAAAGGTTAGAATGGTTGTTAATGACGTGGTATGTGCTTAGTTTAAAGGGAAGACGGGGAGCACCAAGTTATCGGGCACCAGGTAGTTCAGATGATGACGTGTGAGTGTTGGAGGTGTACTCAGGAGTGTATTCTGAGAAGGTGATTGTGAATTGTATTGAGCGTGGAAGTGTATGGAGCAGTGAGTGAGGAACAATTGTGATTGCACAGGTGTGCAACTGAACAGGTGTATGGAGCAGTGTATGAGTGAGTGATGGTGATGTGTGTTGTGTTGACCGAATGGTCCTGGGAGGAAGGAGGGTGCAGGAAGCACCAGGTATAGGAGTGATTGCACAGGTGTGCAAATCCAGGTGAGCATGGTGGTGTGGAATAAATGGTCTGGAATATATGGAGTATGGAATGGATGGTCGTGGAGTGAGTATGGTGGAAACTGTGGAGTGGAGTGGATGGTGCGAAGGTGTGTATGGGGAGGATGGACCCCATCACGAATACCCGGGGAGGGTAGTTTAAGAGTTAGGTAGAGGGTACAGGTAAATTGTGGTTGGATATTGGCATCTGTGGTGCGTGGTGGAAGAATGGTGTTTGGATGGGTGCATTAGTGTTGTGGAAATGGCTGGGCGTGTGGCCTGTTAGTGTGTGTAGTTGGTTGGGCACTCCACCACTGTGAGGATGTCGGCCAGGTGAGGCCGCAGGTGGGCTCTGGGAGCCGTTAGAGTTGTGGATGGGGCCCGAGGATCCGGAGGACGGACCCGGGCAGCCCAGTGCCAGAGGGCACCAAATGGGGAGAGCGCCAGAGGGCATTCCCCAGTTGGATAGGTTAGGGTGAGGAGCAGGTAAGCTCGGAGGCAACTACAGTGGTGGAGGTGTGCAGGTGGGTAGACCTGCTGGGAGAGCTGCACGACCCAGCCCGGAAATTGTGCGAAGGCACAGTGAGTTGAATCGGGGGAGTGAGACCCCAAATTGATAAGCACCACAGTTTGGTCAATGGGAATTGGTTTTTAGAACCCATAGAGTAAGTTGGCCAATGGTTTTGCAGGGAAAGACCCCGAGTAGTGTAAAGTGTATTAAAGTCATTTAGAGGATAGTTAGGATTAAGAATCTCCTCGCACCATCGACATCCACTCACCTGAGGTGACGTAACTCCACACCATGCCATGTTTTTATAATTTTTTGGGTGCAGATATTTGGATTGTGAGACGCATCATGACGTGGGTGTGAAATTGTGCTTTGTGTTCCATCTCTTCCTCCTTATGATGATTGATGATGAATTGGTGATGGCAAATTTTGGTTAGAGGGATTGTGGGGACGAATTTGTTGTAGGGGTAATATGGGGAAGACGTGACAGTAGTGAGGAATTTGTAAATGTGTAGGTTTTTGTAAATATGGGGTAAGGGCAAGGGTAGAGTAGGTAACGGGGGGGGGGGGGGGGTGACGTACGGTAGGGACGAGCTTTCTCAGTTCGCTCTCTGTACGCACCTCGTCTTGCATTGCCTTGTTGATGTGTACCCTTGTGACCTTACCCCTCGCTCACCTATCTTTCCCCCCCCCCCCCCCCCCCTTGTCTCCCACCCGAGGACTGTGCGCCACTGGGCGCCGAGGGGAGCGTGCGGGAGTCCGCCAGTGTGTGCCCGAAACTCCCGCAACCAGCTGTCTGCATCGATGCGCCACCTTATGGACCACATGTCTGTGGCTGAGCACCACTCATGGACCCTACGGGTTGGGGCATGGCCCCTCTGCTGGAACCGGCCATGATGGCCCGAGATCTTGCTGGCGGACCTTGGTCACAGGGCACCTACGCCACACAGGTGAACCACCCCTAGTCGGCCCTGTGGGCCATAAATAAAGAACAGTGGACACGTTTGTGCAAGTTTTATTTCCACCAAATAGTCCGCCAGTAAGAAGATGAAGAAAGACAACAACTGGAAGAGCATTAGCCAGCAGAGGGAGCCGAAGAGCAAGACCAGCACCAGGGTTCGTTGGTTTATTTTTATTATTGAACTGTTGTGACTGTGCACCGATTGGTGGTTGATGGTGTTTTGGTGCTTTCTGGTGCATCGATGCAGCACAGGCTGTCTCCTCCCCCCCCCCCACCCCCCCCCCCCCAAAAAGAACAATCACAGGTCCTGGGTTAGTTTTGTAAATACCAGTAGCGTCATTGTAAATAATGCGCCCCCACCGTAAGTGTTGTAGTTTGAAAACCATTCCGCAATTCGGTTAGCTGTGGGCGTGAGTCTGTTAGGCAGGGTGCAATGGAGCAGCGGGATATATTTATTTATGTTTTAAAACTGTCACACTCAGGGTCAGGTTAAATGTAGAGGGAACTACACCTACGTGCCACACTAAAAGTAAAAGTAATAGGCCCGGGATGTGCCTAAGAAGAGGAGGGTGCAGTGTTATGGATTGGAGAATGGTGTTTTTTTTGTGTTGTAAAACATCACCCTCCTTCCTCCAGTTGTTGTGTATAAAGGTCATAGGTCGTTCCCGCAGTTATTTCATATACCACACGTAGCCAATCATATATCCTTCTGTACAGTTATCTCCTTATTCTATATAGGTTAAGGCCTTGTCTTCCATTAACTTAACACTCCATTGCACCGAATTCAAATAGAGTAGATACCTGTCACATTCCCCTTTCCTCAATTGCCAACTGCATTGAGCGGTTCGCTGAATTCTGCTGCAGCTGTGGGTTGTTGTTTTCGCTGCAAGACTCCATTAGCCACGAGGTCATCTCGGTGCCAAAGGTGGGAGGAGTCGGCCCAGCGTCGGGAACAAGGCGTGGCCTTGCCAACGCCTCATCTAGGGGCGGGGTCGGTGAGCCCTCGCGACCAATCAGGGCCAAGGCGAGCTCACCGATGGGTGTGTCTTAGCGGCCGGCGGCTTGATCACCGGAGGCGATATAAAAACGCGCGCGGAAGCCTTTGGCAGTTGTTGCGTCAGAGAGAGGGGAGATATACGGCGAAGAGAGCGAACCATTAAGTTCAAGAGAGTGAGAGAGTCCTGCGAGTTGCGAGACAGAGAGAGAGAGAGAACCCGTCACGCCAGACCCCCACCAGCAGCTTTGGCTCGACCAGCAGCTTTGACTCCACCAGGCAGCGTTGGCTCCACCAGGCAGCTCTGACCCGTTACCAAGGAACCAGGATCGGTGGCATCGGTGGCCGTCGAGGTCCAGCCCGACGTCCCGTGCGGGATCAAGCTCCAGCCAGCTCCGTGCCTTCCTCCCCCTCCAGCCATCCACCTCCTGCCATTCCTGTCATCATCCCCCGTGTAAGTGTGCTCGTAGTCTGTCTTTGTGTGTCTTGCCCCTGGGTATAAGAAAGACTGCCATAGGTAAGCTAGCGTTGCACTGTGTCTCCTTGCTTCTGTCTGTCTTTTATTTTATTATCCTTCCTTCTTCCTTGGTTTCTTTCATTGTGTAAATAGTAGTAATAAATTATATTCGTATTTCCTACTTCTGTCTTCCTCTTCTTCACATCCATCGTCTTTGTCTTTTCCAAATTGAATACCTGTGGCACGATTTGACCAACGTTCAGGATCGGGTTAGTCTCTGTTAATGGCTCGAACGTCGGGTTGCTAACACCGCTCGGCAATTATAACATCTAAAACCGGGGTTCGAGCGGTACTTGTCTCCCTAGTCTGCGGAGGGACGGATAAAGGTATTCGGGATAAACCCTGGACCCATAACCCTGATCCGTTCCATCCCGCGGGAGAGCGTTACAAGTACCAGGACCGGGGAGACGGCCAGCTTAACAGGACAAGGGGCTAATCACCCCTTGCTAACGGGAAAGCCGTCCCCCGTATCCGTAACAGTATGTTAAGCCCAGTTAAAATTTCTTAAAATAGGCCTTAAGCTAGCACATCGTATAGTTACTTCCTTAAGCTTCTTGTGACATTTATTGTATGTAGGTATTGGGGAGGACTGTCTGCTCTTCTCTTTTACCAAGTCTTACCAGGTACGGTACCTACACCGACCTACTATCAACTACCTAACCTACTGATGCCATCGTGATGGGTAAAATAGTGGCAAGAGGCTTTGGCTTCGCCGGCTCATTGCGGCTTTGCAGTCGGGTACTAGTAGCCGGCGAAGCCGGTGTTGTCAATGAACGCGTACGTATTATGTTGAAAAACCAGATTATGCTGGATCCCTTGGCTTGAGAATTTCGAAGCTTTGACGCACCAAATCGCTCAATAGAGGCCGCCATCTTCCGGATGCGGAAGTATGCATAACAAATTGAAAAAAGTTCAAGAGGAGTTTGTTTCACCCGTCTTTTTTTGATTCACAATCCTATGCACCTCTAATTTGTAATTAAAATACTTTAAGACCAACCTCGGCCCGCACGGGCCTGGTTATCTTCAACGAAAATCGTCACCAAACACCGGAACCAATGAGATTCGAGCATTTGAAAAAATATTTCAAAAACCAAATCACTCAATGGAGGCCGCCATCTTCCGGATGCGGAAGTATGCATAAAAATATTTCAAAAAAGCTTATTACCGCGTTTCGGAGGCTGAAAACGGCGTCAAATATTCTAAAATTGACGAAGAATTATTTTTTAGAAATCTCGCGGCCGTAGGGGATAGTTTTTTTACGGCCGGAAATATCCGAAGTTGAGACGGAATTCACCGAATTAATCAAGAAGGAAATTTTATAAATTTTAATCTCATCCAGAATGCAAATGGTGTCATTTTGAACTCGGTACGGTACCTACTGCACCTACCTACTACCAACTACCTTAGCTACTGATGCCATAGTGATGGGTAAAATAGTGGCAAGAGGCTTTGGCTTCGTCGGCTCATTGCGGCTTTGCAGGAGGGTACTAGTATGAGAAAGTGTTGTACTTTCTTTAACAAAGAATGATGTTATATGTTTTTGTTTTGCACCGACACAAAACTGCTTTCATCAATGGATTCCTCCATTTTACAAATGCAGTGCATTATGGGATATCTTATGCAACATTGCAAGTATATATATTTTTGAAAAACAATTATTTCGATATTACATTTTAAATTGTTTGGTTATAACGAACGAAAATTTCGTTTTAAACATAAAATGTATATACTTAACAGAAAAAACAAAACTGCTGAATAAACAATACCTATCGAGTTTGGAAATCGTGTCGTACACGTCATCAGTGACGACACACATGCCGCCATGTTTGCCCGGAAAGTAATATTGCATTGTGTGCGTATTCTGGAAAATAAAAGGAAAAACAATTTTCATTTACTATACATTTTGTAAACTGTAAACCAATAAAGACATCTAGGATAACAGAAATTAAATCATAAAATTAGCGTTTAACGCACACTGGAGGCGATACCGGAAACTATTTGGGGACGGCCTCCATGTGGTGAAGTGTGACGTGCATGGCATGGATATTTTTCAGTTATTTAGTTTTCTCCGTTCTTCGTTTGTTTCTAGCAAACCTACGTACTAGTACCCTCCTGTAAAGCCGCAATGAGCCGGCGAAGCCAAAGCCTCTTGCCACTATTTTACCCACCACTATGGCATCAGTAGGTTAGGTAGTTGGTAGTAGGTCGGTGTAGTAGATACCGTACCTAGTTCAAAATGACACCATTTGCATTCTGGGTGAGATTAAAGTTTATAAAATTTACTTCTTGATTAATTCGGTGAATTCCGTCTCAACTTCGGATATTTCCGGCCGTGAAAAACTATCCCTGACGGCCGCGAGATTTCTAAAAAATAATTCGTCCATTTTAGAATATTTGACGCCGTTTTCAGCCTCCGAAACGCGGGAATAAGCTTTTTTAAAAATATTTCTTCAAATGCTCGAATCTCATTGGTTCCGGTGTTTGGTGACGATTTTCGTTGAAGATAACCAGGGCCCGGGGAACGAGGTTGGTCTTAAAGTATTTTAATTACAAATTAGAGGTGCATAAGATGGTGAATCAAACAAAGACGGGTGAAACAAACTCCTGTTGAACTTTTTCTCAATTGTTGTTGCATACTTCCGCATCCGCAAGATGGCGGCCTCCATGGAGCTATTTGGTGCGTCAAAGCTTCGAAATTCTCAAAGGATCCAGCAACATCTGGCTTTTCAACATAATACGTACGCGTTCATTCACAACACCGGCTTCGCCGGCTACTAGTACCCGACTGCAAAGCCGCAATGAGCCGGCGAAGCCAAAGCCTCTTGCCACTATTTTACCCATCACTATGGCATAAGTAGGTTAGGTAGTTGGGAGTAGGTAGGTTGTAGTAGGTACTGTTGGGTAAAGGGGGGCATTAAGCTCCAGGGGGCATTTGGCTCCACTACATTGTATATCTTGAAGGTAAATATAATGCATTTACAATGTAGTGGAGCCTAATGCCCCCTGGAGCTTAATGCCCCCCTTTGCCCTACCTGGTAAGACTTGGTAAAAGAGAAGAGCAGACAGTCCTCCCCAATACCTACATACAATAAATGTCACAAGAAGCTTAAGTTAAGGAAGTAACTATACGAGGTGCGAGCTTAGGGCCTATTTTAAGAAATTTTAACTGGGCTTAACATACGTTTTCAGTGTGTGTGTGGTCTTCTAACTTCAGTCGCTGTCAGGGCTGTTTCTCTCCGGGCACTGCGGCTTCCTCCACCAGAAGAATTTAGCTTGCAGTAAGATCCTTGCCGACAGATCAGACGATAGCGCCGTTTCAACGGCAATGTGTGACTGTCGTTAATCAAACCGAGCTTTCTTTCTTTATGTAAACCGCTTATACCGGTAGGTGCAGGACAACATCATAAATCAGACAAACCTACTGAGCATGGAAGCATGGGATTGAAGCCTAATTCGGCTTTTTAGATCGACCTCGAAAGAAGAGAAAAATTTCGAAAATGCCCCAGAGTCGCGACTGTTGTCACGAAGGGTGCACTAACCGGAAGTTACGTAGTTCCGTGGGCGCCTATTGAACTTTTTCGCAATTGTTTATGCATACTTCCGCGTCCGCAAGATGGCGGCCTCCATGGAGCGATTTGGTGCGTCAAAGCTTCGAAATTCTCAAAGGATCCAGAAAAATCTGGCTTTTCAAAAAAGATTGTGAATCAAAAAAAGATGGGTGCAACAAACTCCTTTGGAACTTTTTCGTAATTGTCTATGCACACTTCCGCATCCGCAAGATGGCAGCCTCCATGGAGAGATTTGGTGCGTCAAAGCTTCGAAATTCTCAAAGGATCCTGCAAATCTGGCTTTTCAACATAAGATTGTGAATCAAAAAAAGACGGGTGAAACAAACTCCTATTGAACTTTTTCGCAATAATTGTTTATGCATACTTCCGCATCCGCAAGATGGCGGCCTCCATGGTGTGATTTGGTGCGTCAAAGCGTCGAACTTCTCAAAGGATCCAGCAACATCTGGCTTTTCAACATAATACGTATGCGTTCATTCACAACACCGGCTTCGCCGGCTATAATATAATAAACCTATAGTAAACCTATAATACTTTTTTTATTACACACACACACACACATATATATATATATATATATATATATATATATATATACTGTATATATATATATATATATATATATATATATATATATATATATATATATATATATATATATATATATATATATATATATATATATATACACATATATACAGTACATCCTTTCCTTTTTTGAAGGCGAACGCTGACACAAACGATAAAAAAAATGCTACACTACTGCCCTAAATAAGGTGTTTTTTTTTTTTAACTGTTGCTGAGCTAAACTTGGTCTCCAATAGAATGACGTGCCGGAGCTCCGCTCCAGTGACCTCCGGCTGCACTGCACCCCTGGCTAAAACAAAAGACTAATATTAGTCCCCATGTCACTTGCTGCCAGAAAGGGGAGGGGAAAGAGCGGGAGAGGAAATATGGAGGGGAAGAGCAAGGGATGGGAGTGATACACTACTATTGCATAATATACATATTTTTGGGAGGGGTGTGGCCTTTCACAGGCCCCTCTATTTTTTTTTGGGGGGGGGGGGGGGGGGGAGAAGGTGGACAAGTTTACCCGTGCGGAGATGCTGCGTTGCAGAGGTAAACTAGAACGGGCACTCGGTAGAGCGCATACCTTCGCCGCAGCTACTGTTCTGTACTTGGCATGGGAGTGTAGGGAACAGAACAGTGAACAGTTTGGTGCTGATTTCATGCAAATCGGATAAGAATTGACAGAGTTATGACATCTTCTTCTTCAGTCGCGCATAACTTTGAGTGAAATACGATCGAGTTAAAAATAGTCAGAATTTGAGCAAATCTGTTTCCCAAAATCTAATCAAATGTGTCCCGTATAATAACCAATCATCCCACCAAATTTCATGCAATTCGGTTGAATACTTTTTGAGTTATGCGATTAACATACACACACACAGACATACAAATAAATACACAGCGATCAAAACATAACCTTCCGCTTTTGCGAAGGTAAAAAGAAAAGAAAATTGTAAGACCCTCTGTCTCCACCACTAGGTGGCGCTACACGGCACACAATTATATTGAGAATTTACGCCCCACCTCCTGGCCTCCCACGGACCCACATCCTCGTGTGAGGCCACGGCTACATAGCCTGTGTTACGCCCCACACAACGTTGTATTTGCAGCCTGAGTTTGGAGTTTATAACTTAAAAGATGTGGCTGTGCCGTTTATAGGGAACAAAGGCAGACAGACGGCCACAGAGAGACAATGGCATTTATATATATACTTATATAATAAATAAATTATGTATTTTATATACTAGTGAGGTACCCGTGCTACGCACGGATGGGAGGCCAGAAGCAAACAGACAATGCAGAAACAGCGAATGCTAAAGCATGAAACAAATCAATTCCAAATTACTGTGGCACCTTCAGTCGCACGTCAGACATGGACAGCAAGTTCGTGAAGGACTTCCATGAAAAACGTACCCGTTCGCAAACAATCGGGCACGTTCACGTATAGAAATATCGATCGTGGGACCGTGGCGAATCTGCATATGGCGATCCGCGAATCCACGTTTAGAAAGTAGAAACCGTCACTGCACTTTTTTTTTCTTTTTTTTTTGTATACAAGATCGAGGCTCGTGAAAGAGCGAACATTAATCACACAGAAAGACAAACCGACACATAAAACATATAACATCGGGAGCGGTAGACAAGATGGGGAGAGAGGGGGAAGGACACAAACACAACATTTGAGAGCAGGGACCGAGAGACATGGAGACATCGAGAGATCTGAGAGAGGGCGAGGGCTTTGGGGGGGGGGGGGCATGGGAAGGGGGGCGGGTGGGGAGAGGTATAAAAACATATGCGACCACTGCCAGGACTTCCAGGAAAGAAGTTGGAATTTCAAAACAAGGTGGATCTGGGGTGAATTAGCGGGGGTAGAAAAGATCAAGGTTTTGGATGGGGGAAGATAAGAAGATGGTGGTGAACAGCTGTTTTAAAGACCTTGGAGGGAGGAGTGGGATTGAAGGGAGTGAGGGAGTTTGTTCCAGAGGCGGGAGAAAAGAGGAATGAAAGAGTGAAGGTGAGCAGAGAGCCGAGATTTCGGCAGTTTAACCATCAGAGGGTTGCTGGCAGATCTTGTGCGACCTGTAGGAATATTTGGGGGACAGAGCACAGAGAGAGCTGGGGGTGCAAGGCCGGAGAGGAGTCGGTAGAAGACAGAAAAGACCACCTACCCTGCCTGCGGTGAGTGAGTGAAAGGCCCTCAGAGATAGCTTCATCGCGGGAGATTCCAATAATTCTGAAAAGCTTTCGTTTCTACAGCGTGAAGCCGAGCTAGGTGTGAGGCAGGAGCACCGGCCCATAGGGGAGAACAGTATTCCATTGAGCTGCGGATGAAAGCCTTGTATGTGGTGAGGAGCTCAGGTGTGTCGAGGAAGGACTTCGCACGACGGAGGATGGCCCAGTCGGGCGACCTGGCTTTGGAGGCCAGCTTGGAAATGTGGTTTTCCCCAAGAAAGATCATGGCAGATAGTGAGGACCCAAAAGCTTGAGCGACAGAACTTCTTGGAGAGGATTGTTGAGAAAGTAGATGGGAGGGTTGTCCAGTCGATCTTTTCGGAGAGACATAGTAAGAGTGTGAGATTTGTCAGGATTGAAAGACATGTTCCACTTGTTTGACCAGTCTGTGATTTCGTCATTCACTTGAACTCGATATCTCTTTTTTTTCATTCCAAACAGCATAACTTCAATCACAAATTAAATAACATTAATATAAAAAATAAACACTCACAGTAATTGTATTCACGTCAATTGCAATCATCAATTGATACTTTCACAAAACGATTTAGTTAGGCAGCTAAGCAATTTTTGGGGGAACGACTTTACAAAAGTACCATTTTTATTTTAGTGGTTCATTGGACCATATGCAATCGAATTAGGACCGGAGGCAAGACATATACAGTGTTTGACTTTTGCGCAAATACGACTCGCACAGCATAATATCGAGCAACACATTTATGCAAATAAATCATCAGCTATTGGAGTTAGACTAAAATCGTAAATACATAAATTGCTGGACAAATTACCTTGAACAACATGTTGTCTGTTCTAAAGCTATATTGTCATTACAATTACATCCTTGTAGTTGCGAACATGTTAGATATATGAGAGGTGCGCGAGTCACAAGTATAACACATTTGTATAAACACTCGGTATTATCTATCTATAATTCCAGTAATCTCTGTCTGTCTGTCTGTACGTTTGTCTGTGACCGCTGTTTCTCGACAACCACGGGTCCGATATACTTTTAACTTGCCAGGTATATTGCTGGGGACCCGAGGATGTGCCTTTTCAAGGTTTCATATTAATCGGACAATTACTTACCGAGCTATGTCCAAAAAACGATTCAACCAATCAGAGAGCAGCGAACGATCGCGTGTGCCGAACGTGGCGGGCACACTCTGCCTCGGATGGCACATTTGAGAGCGTATTCATTTATTTCACGTTTGCAAACTATGTTGGCGTTAAACTATGTTTTACAACTAATAAAAACGAATTTGCGATTCATTCGCTTTCCTGCGCGTTTGTGCACGCGATGGCGATTTCTTTACCAAACTCCGGAAGCCGTTCGCTTTGGACCAAACCATTGCATGTAAATAGAGGGGGGGGATTGTCACCACTCGCAAGCCGTTCGCTTTGGACCAAACCATTTCATGTAAATAGAGGGGGGGGATATAATTTTAGATATAGATATAGTACGGGCATGCCCTAGTCTATCTATAATTCTAGTAATCTCTGTGTGTATGTTTGTATGTTTGTATGTTTGTATGTATGTATGTATGTATGTTTGTCTGTGACCGCTGTTTCTCGACAACCACGGGTCCGATATACTTGAAACTTGCCAGGTATATTGCTGGGGACCCGAGGATGTGCCTTTTCAAGGTTTGAAATTAATCGGACAAGTAGTTACCGAGCTATGGCGATTTCTTTACCAAACACCGCAAGCCGTTCGCTTTGGACCAAACCATTGCATGTAAATAGAGGGGGGGGTTCTGTGGTCGTTGCGAATGGACCAAACCATTCATGTAAATAGAGGGGGGGGGGGGTTCTGTGGTCGTTACTGCCACGTGGTTTCAAAGTTTTTTTTTGTTGTTGTTTGTACGCATGTTTTTTTGCACCCACGTACGGGCACGCCCTAGGATGTTTACACACACACACCCCTACACAAATTTTTTTTTTTTTTTTTTTTTGGCAAGGAACGGGCACCCACGTACGGGCACGTCCTAGCTTATATATAGTACGGGCATGCCCTAGTATTACTAATTATTATTACATGGAAGCGTAAGATTTATTATGCAGGCATGCATAAGTTTTACAAATAACACTGCATGTAATGAAATAAAAGTTAGCCTCCTTGTTGAAAATATATACATAATTGGTTTTTGTCCTTGGTTTTTGTCCAATAAAAAGGTGAAGAACACTGTATATTTCTTGCCTCCGGTCCTAAATCTATTGTATATGGTCTAATGGACGACCAAAATAAAAATGTCGCTTTTGTCAAGCCGTTCCCCATTTTCGATAAACATGCTGCTAAGCTGCCTGACTAATTAACACGATCAACGTTTAACGATTTAACATTACGATTGAATGACGGTTGTGTTGGGATATTATAAAACCCATGCATTGCCGTCATCTGTCCACTTCCGCATTCGCGGCAGGTTCATAATTCTCATCAAAATCTAAACAGTATTTGAAGAATTTCAATAAAAGCCACATCACTGTTCATATCGGTAAATATTATTCCATCGTGTTTGGAAAAACTGGAAAAATTGGAAAAACAATATAGCATATTTTACTCCATGGGGTCCCTGGATTACCCACCCAAAATTTTGTTGCGATCGTTTCAGCCGTTTTTGCGGTACCTCGGAACCTACCTACGGACGGACAGACAGACAGACAGACAGACATCTAATGAATTATAGTAAGATGTAATCCACAACTTATTTAATTTCTTCCAATTATTTATTTAATGCAAATGAGGCACCCTGCTCGTCTTGTTGTTTTTCTGCTATTTCTCACAGTTTATAGCCGGCGAAGCCGGTGTTGTCAATGAACGCGTACGTATTATGTTGAAAAACCAGATTATGCTGGATCCCTTGGCTTGAGAATTTCGAAGCTTTGACACACCAAATCGCTCAATGGAGGCTGCCATCTTGCGGATGCGGAAGTATGCATAACAAATTGAAAAAAGTTAAATAGGAGTTTGTTTCACTCATCTTTGTTTGATTCACAATCCTATGCACCTCTAATTTGTAATTAAAATACTTTAAGACCAACCTCGGCCCGCACGGGCCTGGTTATCTTCAACGAAAATCGTCACCAAACACAGGAACCAATGAGATTCGAGCATTTGAAAAAATATTTCAAAAACCAAATCACTCAACGGAGGCCA
>NW_027617104.1:50000-77500 GCF_964187855.1 Myxine glutinosa
CAGGTTATGTGGAGAGCAAACGCAAAGGCGTGGGTCACCAGGCAGTTCTTTGTGGAGTGGGTAAACCTGGTCATTGGTCCTGCCATCAAGAAGTACCTTTTGGAAAATAACCTACCCCTGCAAGCCCTTCTCGTCCTTGACAATGCTCCCGCACACCCACCAAACCTCGAAGACGACACCCTTGAAGAATTTAAGTTCATTAAGGTCCTCTACCTTCCAGCCAACACCACCCCTATCCTGCAGCCCATGGACCAACAGGTGATTTCAAATTTCAAAAAGCTCTTCACCAAGCACCTGTCTTTAAGTATCCTATGAGCCTTTAAGTCTCATAGGATACTTAAAGAAAAACTGCAGGTTATGTGGAGAGCAAACGCAAAGGCGTGGGTCACCAGGCAGTTCTTTGTGGAGTGGGTAAACCTGGTCATTGGTCCTGCCATCAAGAAGTACCTTTTGGAAAATAACCTACCCCTGCAAGCCCTTCTCGTCCTTGATAATGCTCCCGCACACCCACCAAACCTCGAAGACGACACCCTTGAAGAATTTAAGTTCATTAAGGTCCTCTACCTTCCAGCCAACACCACCCCTATCCTGCAGCCCATGGACCAGCAGGTGATTTCAAATTTCAAAAAGCTCTTCACCAAGCACCTGTTCCTTGAAGAACAGGCGCTGCTTTGAGGTTACGGAGAGCACAAACCTCACCCTTCGAGAGTTCTAGAAGGATCACTACAATATCGTGACCTGCCTCAGAATTATCGACATGGCCTGGCAGGGTGTTACAAGGAGCACCTTAAACTCTGCATGGAAGAAGCTGTGGCCTGAGGTTGTGTCCGAAAGGGACTTTGAAGGATTCGAACCTGAAGTGTTAGTGGTGGAGGAGATTGTGTCCCTCGGAAAGTCCATGGGCCTGCAAGTGAATGAAGAAGACGTTAACGACCTCGTCGAGAAGCACAACGAGGAACTGACAACGGAGGAATTAAAGAAGCTACAGCAGCAGCAGAAGACGGAGGTTTTGCAGGAAATTAACGCGGAGGAGCCAGAGGCGGAGGTGGTTATCGCTACAAGTGAGATTAAGGAAATGTTGGGAATGTGGGAGAAAATTTCAGAGTTTATTGAAAAGAAACACCCTGAAAAAGTTGCAACAGGTCGTGCGTTGGCGCTGTGTAACGACACTTGCCTCACTCATTTTCGAAACATTTTGAAAGGGAGGAAGAAACAAACCTCGTTGGACAGGTTTTTCTTGAAACGCCCTGCAAGTGAAAGCGAGGAAAGTGTGGCGAAAAGGCAAAAGTTATCTCCTCTACCTCCGCCAGCATCTTCGTCTGATCTTCAAGGTAAATACACTTAATAAAACCTTCTCCCTCCAGGTCTTTAAAACAGCTGTTCACCACCATCTCTTATCTTCCCCCATCCAAAACCTTGATCTTTTCTACCCCCGCTAATTCACCCCAGATCCACCTTGTTTGAAATTCCAACTTCTTTCCTGGAAGTCCTGGCAGTGTCCATATGTTTTATACCTCTCCCACCGCCCCCTTCCCATGCCCCCCCCCCCCCAAAGCCCTCGCCCTCTCTCAGATCTCTCGATGTCTCCATGTCTCTCGGTCCCTGCTCTCAAATGTTGTGTTTGTGTCCTTCCCCCTCTCTCCCCATCTTGTCTACCGCTCCCGATGTTATATGTTTTATGTATCGGTTTGTCTTTTTGTGTGATTAATGTTCGCTCTTTCACGAGCCTCGATCTTGTATACAAAAAAAAATAAAAAATAAAAATAAAAATACATATACATACACACGAAATGACCAAAAGTATGTGGGCACCCGAACATCAAACATTTCATTCCAAAATCATGGGCTTTAATATGAAGTTGGTCCACCCTTTGCTGCGATAACAACCTCCACTCTTCTGGGAAGGCTTTCTACTTGATGTCGGAACATTGCTGCAGGGATTTGCTTCCATTCAGCCACAAGATCATTCGTGAGGTCGGGCACTGATGTTGGGCGATTAGGCCTGGCTCACAGTCGGCATTCCAATTCATCCCATAGGTGTTCTTCCAATTCATCCCAAGTGATTCATGGTGAGGTGTGATTCATCACTCCAGAGAATGCATTTCCACTGCTCCAGAGTCCAATGGCAGTGAACTTTATACCACTCCAGGTGACGCTTAGCTTTGCGCATGGTGATCTTATGCTTGTGTGCAGCTGCTCGGCCATGGAAACCCATTTCTTGAAGCTCCCGACGAACAGTTGTTGTGCTGCAGTTGCTTCCAGAGGCAGTTTGGAACTCTGTAGTGAGTGTTGCAACCAATAACAGATGAGTTTTATGCACTACGTGCTTCAGCACTCGGCGGTCCTGTTCTGTGAGCTTGTGTGGCCTACCACTTCGCAGCTGAGCTATTGTTGCTTCTAGACATTTCCACTTCACAATAACAGCACTTACAGTTGACCGGGGAAGCTCTAACAGGGCATAAATTTGACGAACTGACTTGTTGGCAATGTGGCATCCTATGATGGTGCCACGTTGAAAGTCACTGAGCTCTTCAGTATGGCCCATTCTATTGCCGATGTTTGTCTATGGAGATTGCATGGCTGTGTGCTTGATTATATATATACCTGTGAGCAATTGGGTGTAGCTTAAACAGCTGAATCCACTAAATAGAAGGGATGTCCGCATACTTTTGGCCATGTAGTGTATGTGTGTATATATATATAGTGGGGCTATGACATTTTATGTCTTTTTCTTATTGTTATTGTTGTGTTGTGTTGATCTTCCATCAATTTGTACCTTGTATGAGAAACACGCTGTGTTGAAGGTCCATAAAATAATGCAAGACCTATCACACCCACATCGCCGTTGTTGTTTTTTAATCGTTCAGGCATTCGCCTTTGTGTTCCACTTACCTCTCGTTGTCGCTTTAGAGTTTAGACTATCTTTTGTACCAAATTCAATTCACATGTTCAATGCGAGTGTGGAAAGGATGGGATTCACCCCCCTCGTTCCTTGAATTCTATTAAATTTTTTTGTTTGTTTTCTTTTCTTTTCTTTGTCTTTGAATTGCCAGTGGAAGGAAAATTTCCATGTTTTTATGTAGACTACAATAAAGAATATGAATATGAATTATGCACGAATGAACCCCTTGCACACTTTATGGGTGTTACAGAATTCGCATACGTTTCTAGCACAGGAAAGGTTCGCTCTGAGGTCAGTACAGAATCGCCTACAATATGACATTGCAAAACTTTGATCAAGTCAATTGCCAGCAGTGGAGAGCCAGACTTGACTATGTGGAATGTGCCTTGAGCAGTAACACCATCATTAAAAACAGCAGCATGTAGGCATCCCAGTACAGGTAAGTTATCTTTCGAGTACGTGACTAGTTTAACACAAGACTCAGTCCAAAGGCAAAACGTCTCTGGTACTGTTGTTCTGGCAAAATAGAGACCGAGGAGCCAGTATCGACGATGAGCTCCACATTGCAGGTATGTCCAGCAGGTGCTTTTATTTGTACCTTGCAGAGCATTTTGTCTTTTGTAGGGACAGCATCGTCGGTCACTTCAGGGACCACAACCTCGCGTACGTTTTTCTGGGGAGGGCAGCAGAATTTTGAGACTCTTTATACGGATTGCCATCACAATATATTTTGACATTTTTCTGTCTCATTCTCACAACAAATAAAAGATATAATTATACAAATCCATATGGTACAACTATCTTCAATATAGACATCTTCATACAATTGTTACTGTTGCCATCTATTACCAAAATGTCAAAGATGTTGTGATGGCAATCTGGGAAAGGATTGTGGCGTTGGTTTGTGTTGTCATTCCTTCCTAACTTGTTTGTTGTTTTTTGGGGATACCATCCTTACATGTTTTTTTATTTTTTATTTTTGTCCTTTTTCCATCATAGATCCAGCTTCCAGATATTGCAGTCCACTATTAATGAGTATGGAAAAAACATATATTCCACTAGCATGGGTCTCTAGAAAAGTGTAAAATTATAACTTCTCCATATTGCACTTGTAACCTAATCATTTTTTGAAAAGTTGGCTTTGGCCTTTCACCAGGACCAAATTGAAGATTTCTGTTATAGAAATTTATTGTACATGTTTTAACCATTTTACCATTGATGTATCATTTCTGAGTAGGGGCTGGTAGGATGGCTTCGAGGTACGCACACTCGCTTCTAAGCTGTCTTGCCTGGGTTTGAATCCCGACCCAACTATAAACTGTCGTCAGGGTGCTTCACAGGCAGGTGATTCAACAGGCAGGTCTGCCCCTCCCGTCTGCCCACAGTTGGTCGACATTAAATATCCCAGTGTCCTTTGCGAAGAGTACGCGAGCTATCGCCGCCACCATAGCCATATTCCAAATTCATCAGACAGAGATCATTTCTGATTCCTTGTTGATAGCAAGTTTGCTTACTGTTTTTATCAGAAAGGTATTAACCATGTGACCCATGCTCCTCTAACAAATGCTTGTAATAATCTTCCCCTAAAGGCTGGGAATGTATTACAAATTTGTTGCACTCAGTGAATCATTACTGAGGTGTGGCTGTACCACTGATGCACAATCGAGCTCCTGCACAATTTTGAATCTGCGCAGAGTACCAGCAAACAATTGTATTAAAGCATTGGATAAGGAGGGGTAGGTAATATAAGGGTTGCCAAGTGATAAGTAATTTTATAAGTGTAATACAGTGTTTTCTGTACATGTCTTTTATGCTTGCATTTTGGAAAGATGGACAAAACTTCACAGACAAGTGATTTTGTCTCCACATTGGAGGACGGAGGGAACCTATGTCTATTCGCCAAGCTAACACGGTATTCGCCAAGCCTGTATTCTGAGTTGAGGAGAGGGGAAAGAGAGTAGTTGTCTTGAGGCAGGCATGGGACCATAACAAGTCCTCAAAACACCAGCCGCTCCTCTTGACCACATCCCGGTGAGGAGGCACAAAGAGTTTGTGGGTTCTGGTGGGCATGCAGTTGGGGTGGGATATGTACATTCCAGAGCAGGGAAAATTGAAATCTAAAGTAATGAAAGCTGAAGCTCCAGGAAGCCGTCTTTGTCTGCTCATTCCAATCAGTCCTGGGGTGAACTGCTCTGACTAGTATACACGAGGGATACACACGAGTCAGGGAGAAGGCCTGTTGCCCCCAGCGTAAGGTCCGAGCTGATCAAGAACCTGTTTGAACAAAGTCCACCTGCATTCCCGTATGCTACTGTAATATACTTAATATTCCTCCTCCCTCCAGGGGAAATGTGTAAAAAATGGTGTAATTGATGTTCCTGATTTTCGTGGGTTTTTTTTCCCATGATTTTTTAGCATGGATGGAAAAGACGTCCGAGGCATACGAAATCCGAGTCAATCCTTTATGGTTTATTCCAACCACGATCCCCGAAACCCTTTGTCTCACTTCCGGTCGCACCCAGTCCTGGAAAACCCTCGATCAACCCGAGCTCAAGCATATTTACATACAACATGAAAAGCAAAAGTATGTCACTACAATACGGTATCATTGTAATAGGTGTCGACCCACCGGTCAGGAGGAGGGTTGGTTCTGGTACTGCATCAAGAAAAGCTGGCTTCAAGCGATCTACGGAGACTGTCTTTCGGCCACCATTAATATTGAGTATGAAGGTCTTATCAGAGGATTGTAGAACTTTGTAAGGTCCGTCATATGGTTGCTGCAAGGGTTTCCGTGCAGAGTCATGCCGCACGGATACATGGATGCAAATATAAATTCCTGGGGAATAAAAACCAGTTGTGAGGAAGACATACATGGTGGTGTCGCCCAGAGGCCCTGCATGGCCGGACGTAGTTGGTTGGCATAGTTGCTGGCATCGGGCAAGGTGTCATCGGATGCTGAAAAGAATTATCCTAGGGCCAAACACCAAAAAACAACATCTCAAGAACAACTCACGAAGGAGGACTGGTAAAAAGTGACATGGCGGTCACCGAGAAGCTGCTGAATATATGACCTACTAGTTGTGTGGGTCTTCAATCTCCTAAATCCTCAGTTGTAAAGAGTTATTGAAAGGGTCAATGCTCAGTGGGGGTCGTGCGCTTTATGAGAGTGGCCATAAAATTCAAAATGGTGCACAGGGTGTTTGTTGGACGTTGCAGCAAAATATCTCTCACCTCCACCATATATTCTGGTGACAAGGAGACAACAATGTATTTGAACCACGTCGACTTGGTAGTTATGTTGGTTTCAGCTACTTAGCATCAACAGCACCAAAGTGGCCATGGCGGCGTAGTGTCTGCCTGTAGCGCCATCTAAATTTACATTTTCTACAAATTATAGTATACACAGATATACATTTTCCATGAATTATAATTCCTGGGAAAATGGTTGGAAAGTACAGCCGTGAAAGATATTTCCCACGGATATCAAGTATATTACAGTATTTCTCCTGAGTTATCCATCCGAAGATATGGGTGGCTGTAACGCCACTGCACTGGGGAAAGACTCCACCATGCTCGTACCTACTCAAATCTGCCGGGCCTTCAAAGGTCCAGAGAATGCTTAATCAGATGCAGATGCACTATAGGGCCTGCTCCCTGATGTGACCTCGTACTAAGACAGGCAATGACACAGTGACTCAGACAGATTATGTAGCATGGACAAAAGGGCCTAACTAAGTGAAGGTTCCAATGTGTATAGTTTATTGACTTCTGTGTTAATTGTTTAAGCCTTTCACTACATGCAGATAATGAATGTCTGATTCTCAGGTTCAAGGGTGTCCACGAGCCTCGATCTTGTATACAAAAAAAAAAGAAAAAAAAAAAGGGAGTTACATGCGCTACTGGGGAAATGTAAACTAACTAGCAGTATATGAGAGTAAACAAGAGGAGAATTGCTTTGCAATACATGTCCGCTATGGGTGCGATATTTTCTTCGTCCAAAAAGGGCATAAATCTGTGAAAGATTGATAAAACGCCCTGAAACTTGAACTTGTTCTGTAACTTATCATGACGAGAAGAAGAAGAAGAAGACATGAAATGCCAGAGCCCCCGTGGTTTTAGGAATTTTTCTGTACGGAGCTAAAGGCCGCCGGTCGGCCATCTGTGGTCAGATCACAAAACAAAATCTTCTGCATATGTATACTCTCATGTATTGTCTTTGTGCCAAGTTTGAACAAAATCGGTCCATGCATGTCGAGAAATGGCTGGGGACACGTTTCCGTAACAAAATGGCCGCCAGTCAGCAATCTCGGATCTGATCATGAAACAAATGATTGGCATATTATGTAAACCATCATTCTTTATCTGTGTGCCAAGTTTGAACAAGATCGGTAAATGCATGTCCAAGAAATGTTTGAGGACGTGTTCAATATCAGGTTTTTCACAACTAAAATGGCCGCCAGTTTACCAGTTGGCCATCTTTGATCGGATTGCAAAATAAAGTGAGGTGCATGTGTATGCCATCATGTATTGTCTTTGTGCCCAGTATGAATAAAATTGATCCATAAATCTCCAAGATATGGTTGCGGATGCACAGACGGACAGACGAGACCCAATCCTAAGTCCAACGGGGGATAATAAAGCCATGTTCCAAATTTCAGTTGAATATGTTTAAGGGTACGGGCGGAAAGTCTGGAAAACCACATGTTGGACAGACGGACAGACACATAGAGAGCAAAGCTATAGTCATCTCCGGCGAAACCACGAGGGGACTAATAAGGGCCGATTGCATACATAATATGTGAATCGGCTAATCAAATACATTGGGAATGGTTGTAATTTCTGTATGTAGATTATTGCAACTATGTTTGTGCAATCCTGGAAGTCCTTTGACTATAGTTAGAGGTCAAATGGTATCGAAAGTAAAATTGGTGATAGCAACCACATGCAAGGTAGAACAGCTCGGCTTCTTCCTCATAGTTCAACATGGCGAAAGTTCCTTCGGACTTCAGGAAATACCACACAATAGCCCACGTTAACTGAACTTTGGGTTCCATGTGGCCTCCAGAGTTCAAAACAAGTAATTGATCAGGTCGGGGATTTAAAGTCAATCACCTCCAACAGGACTTTGAATCAAAGTGGCATCAGGTGGTGTTGTTTTTATTTATTTATTTATTTAACTCTCTCTCGCTTTTAAGATAAATCAAACCAGAGTGGTATGGTATATCAGGTCAAGTTATTTAACTAAAACTTTTTTTTTTACAGATACCAGCGCATACGTTTAATTGCGTTCTCTAGAAATGGAAATTTGTACATGCAAGGTAGTAGCAAAGTGTTGTTTCAATTTTGAATGGTGAGCCCAATATATTGTAACGAACGTACTAATATGCCCAGCACCGCCTGTCCCTTGTGGCTTGGAGTAAAGTTAGGCAATGCTAATAGACAGCTCAAATTTCGGTAAAGTGGCGCATTAACATTCCCAAGATGCCAAAACTTCCAGCTCTTGCTCCCCATCCCCCTAACTCCTTCACCCAAATTCACCAACTCCCCTCCCCAACTCCCAGATCACTCGGCTTCCTGATTTACCTCCTCATCGGACATCTCTTTTGGTTCTGTTCTCATAAACTCATATTCCTTCCTCTTCAACATAAGGTTGTCGAGGAGTTACAGGTTTGGTTCCAATATTATCTGTCAACTTTGGCGCTGAATATCATCTGCATATCCATTAAGAACGTTCAAACAATCAATATTACTTTATCACTATCATTCAAAGTAAGGAGCTTTTGAAAGGCAAACATATATAAAATAAAAGCCTCTTTCCAACTCCCTGGGATGCCAGCCATGGAGCGATCGTTAGAGTAATTAGGAAAGTGTTTTAAGTAGAATAACGAGCTAAGGAGCAAAGGAGATGGCTGCAAATTTGCTGTGCCCAGTGTTTGAATGCAAATATATCACTCTCACTTTCACCCTGTTCCTCGCCCCTCTTCCTCCGATTCAGTGGCTACTTCCTGGAAGGGGTACTCAGGCTTTGTGTGAACGGACCTTAGGTGACTCTTAGTTTTCAGACACAGTACTGTCCTTGCAGGGTGGCGCTGTACAAGCCCTCACGGGTACCGATGATCTGAAGGAACCGGCAATCAGCTCATGCAGTCAACGCTTCCAAAGAAAATAGGATCGTCAACATACACAATCACAAACAGATGGAACATTAGACACGTAGTCCCTTCCAAAGAATAATGCGATACATAAAGAAATGGTTTGCTCTTGCAAAACTACACCACAGCTGAGAGACATTCAATCCACGCCACGCACAGCGAACTTGGAACCGAGTTCAATCGCAACCACGCCAACATGTAAACTGCAGTCATATATTTTCAGAAACAACCGATCACGTATCTCCTCACATTAATTTAATTCCTTACATAAAGCAGGCTGCATAAACTGTAAATTCAGCCCAGCTCAACAGAAAACTTGAAACCTCTCGCAAAGCTAACACGCAAGTGCAAAAAGAATTTCAACTAATGGCAACCTGACAAAGATGGACAACAGTTGAATGTGAAGAACACCTGGTCCTTGATCTATAACCTAAACACTACCAATACAGTATGGATGGAATGGAAGATGAGACAATCTGGAGCCCTCACGCTCGTAGTATCATGGCCAAACCACAAGAAACGTGCGTGAAATTAAGTAAAAATGGCAAGCAGGCTCCAAGCGTTTCTGCCAGTCAGCAACATTCGGTCATGACCCTCCCTTGCAATGCCACTCCCTTGGCAAGTCACATCAGAGTAAAAAAAATCAGTGTTCGAGCTTTACCAAATGGATGCAAAAGCAATCATTAAGCATCGACAATAACTTATTGCCTTGTTCCTCCATTAGATAGACATGTACCTGCGGATTACGATGCATTGCATGTAAAATTCCATGTTAAAAATAAAATAATCATTATATTAACTAGCAAAGGTTAAATAAATAAATGTTAGCTCTTTCACGAGCCTCGATCCTGCATACAAAAAAAAGAAAAAAAAGGTACCTGTGCTATAGGCGGGGCTTCAATTGGGGGGCCCAAATGAAAAGGCAAAATATCAGAAATTGAAGGCTTTTTTTTATTTTAAACGATTCATATAAACATCCGTTAAATCATATCACACGCAAATCATCAAAATCTAAACGGTATTTGTAGAATTTCAATAAAAGCCACATCACTGTTCATGTCGGTAAATATTATTCCATCGTGTTTGGGAAAACTGGAAAATTGGAAAAATTTGGAAAAACAATCTAGCCTATTTTACTCCAGGGGGTCCCAGGATTACCCACCCAAAATATCGTTGCGATCGGTTCGGCCGTTTTTTGCGGTACCTGGGAACAGACGGACAGACATTTGGTAAATTATAGTAAGATAAGTATTCATCCAACAAAGCATCCTCTTCTTCATCACACTTGATTGCACAGGTATGCATTGGATAGTGTACCAAAGTCTTTCCAGCAGGGTCAAGAATTTGAACTTGCAATCAAATGATTAGAATGCAGAAGCTCGGTCTGTTGACACAGCCCAGGGCCCGATTCCATGATATTTATTTAATAGTCTATTTACTTACTGCACATAGTTACTACGAGTTTGTACTATACTGTACAGAACGTCACCTAATTCATATGAAGGAATACCATGTTGCAGTCTTGGTTAAGACTCGTGTGATTCTGTGTTACCAGACAAGTTGATCGATGTTATCAACTGCAAAAGCTGAAAAGAGCATGTTCACCATTGTGGCAAATGAGGTGTGGCTGACATTTTGAGCATTGGCCTTTAGAGCAAAACATAAATAAAATAAAGAGAACAGCATGAAATGGAAGACTAAAGGCAACATCAACCCTGATCATTGATTTGGCAATGCATTAAAAAATCACCTCGAGAGGGAAGAGAGCCCTCTGACGGATCATTATTATTATTATAGATGGAACAGATGCGACTCGTCACATCAAAACTCCATGACGTGATTGATGTAAATGTTTTAGGAAGTCATTCGAATGCTGAGCAAGCGACGGTACAGTTCATTTGGCATCCGATAAATGAGCAGGAAAGAGCAGCTTCACACGAGGCTTTCATCACCGTGGTCAATGTACATGGTGTCGCAAGGCACAACAAATGAGTATCCTGGGACATCAAGGTCTGAAAACGGATTTTGTGCAGTGATGGCAACAGGAACATATCGTTCAGGTCCGATGCCATGGACGGTGAATGTGATTAAATGGCAATTAAGAGCTCGAAGAAAATATCCACAACATTTGAAAACCTGGATCCCACGAGGAACGTTGGATGTTTCCACCTCCAACCAAACAAATATTCTTAACAGATGTTTGAGTAAGAGTCCAGGTTGTAATTGGGGCATGTGGAAATCCTAGTACGAGGAGATAATAAAAGGCAGCACTAGACTTGTTAGGCCCTCTTAATAAGTCCTACTTTTGATACGGACAGTGAACAGACTTGAATCTGACTTAAGAATTCAACTTCCAAGTCTTCTTTCTTCAGTAAATAGCTCTCATTTGGAAGAACATCTAAATAGGAACAGAACATGTACCTACGATACATTTGAATCACAAAATCTGTGTATTTTAGTTCCAATCCAACTTTACATAAAATAATCATACAAATACAACTGCCCATCTGTTCCAAGTCTTCAATAAGCATGAAGAAGTGGAATTGAAACAAAGACTTGTCCTGAAATGTAGTAGGTACATCAAAATAGCACATGACACGCACACGCATGTATAAAACAGAAAGTCCATAAAGGAGAACTGATGAACATGGCAGACAGACATACAGTGCACTGTATTATTCTTGTTGTGCGTTACATTTTGTGTTTAACATTGGCTATCAAGACTGGCTCAGCCTGGCCAGACACAAGAATGTTCAGAGTGTGGGAATGGGGGAGGGTGGGTTTAAACATTCCTGCTTGTTAATCAGCTGAAGCACAGGAGTGGTGGGAGAGGGGGGGAAACTGCAGTGGAGAGCAAACATTCCGCTGGCCAAGCCAATCCAGCATGTTCAGTTAACACACTGGAGCTCCACTTTCAAAGCGATGCCATTATAATCGGCTATGAAGGCCCAAAGTGACCTTACCAGGACTAGTAACAGTTGTAACCGCTTAAGTTGGACTCGGTGGAAAAGCATGTTTTTATATTTATATTCCCTGCGTTCCCTGTCATGAAGAGCATTTGCATATGGAGATTTAAAAGATGAAAAATCACAGGTTGACTGAAAGGAGGAACCGGAAGACACGACACAGACCACACATGGATGAACCGTATGGATAGATACAGAAAGTAGGGCAGAAAGAGAAGGCCTCGTTTTATCGTGGCCACGTGTTTAGCATAACAAAATCAGCAAGAAAAGTATGGGAGCGCCGTCGAGAACAATCGGCACACACAAAAAAAGAAATTTCATATTGAGATATTACTATCTTTAATGGAACTCCATCGCCACAAAAGCCAGAGTTCTGCACTTTACTCGGATAATTTCCCAATCGCACTCCATATTCATGGTCTTCCAACCCTCACATTTCCTCTCAACCATTACACCATTCTTTGCCCCCGTAGAACCCAACCTTCCCTGCCTCCCCCCTCTGAGACTACCATTTATGCACTGTCCTATATTATACCTCCTAACCAGCAATTACATTGCATTAACTCTGAAGCCCAATTCATCTCTCTCATCATCAACTTTACAATTCAATCTCACTTCAGTGCAGTTCCATCTCCAGGTCTTGCACAACGCTGCACCTACCTTAAAGAAACCTGGCCGAGGATGACAAGAACCGTATTTTAAAGATACGGTTATTCATTCCGTTGGACAATAACAGAAGGCAACCTGAACCGCACTCGGTAGAGAGCATACCTCCACCTGGTGAACAGTTTACGTTTTGTATCCACTGATGGGCCAGATCTGGATTCGGACCTGAACCAAAATATAATCGGCTTGTTCTTGTCACCGAACGAACTCATCCACCAAGTTTAGTCATAACTCGTCCTAACTTTTTTAAATATCATGATATATATCGCTTTTCACCCGATCTGTCAATGGTGAAGAATCACTTATTAATTAAATAATTCTCATATTCAAATCCATATTCAGATCTTCACCAAAATCGAATAGATTCATCCTCGTCGCACACCCAACATCTCCACCAAGTTTCGTCCAAATCCGTCCATAACCTTGAGATATCCTGCTATATATAGTTTTTGGCCCTATCTCCCAATGGTGAAGAATCACTTCGTTTTTGCTACAATCGGCATATTCCTGGAATAAGACACGGCTTTGTGCAGCACAGTTGGCACAACCACTTAAGGAGGGTAAGCGCATCAATAAATGTAAACCTCCACTGCATTGAAAAGGAAAACAAACTTCTACCCGCGGTGTTGAGCGAGTCAAAGAAAACATCTTTCACACTTCATTTTTATATTTTATATTATGTGCTAAAAGTGCCAATTATAGCAATAACACTCCGAGATACTGCATTGCCAATTTTCAGTTCCAAGATAATTTGACTGTGTCGAAAGCGCACAAACAATTCCACTTCTTTATCCAAAAATCAACATATGGAAACTCAGGTAATTCCAGAACCTTGTACCCACCGTGCTGCACAGGTATGCTTTTTATTGGACTTTGCGCTCACAACACAAATGCACCTGCTCTGTAAGAAGAGAAGCAGAATTTATTGTGGTAATACTGATGTACATAGATTTACAAATGTGGTACAGTGGGACAGTGCGAAAGCGAGGTATCAAAACCGTGGCATTTTGGAAGCAGGGTATCGTGTGAGCAGGTAAGGGAGAGCGAGGTGAGCACATAATATACAGAATGTAATTTTGCATCAAATCCGGTGATAATTATGTCACTGCTACAACACGACCCCAGGAGTGTACATTGGTCACTCAGCCGGTCTCCAGTGAAATCATGTTTCCAAGAAAGGTAACAGCTTGCAAAGTAAACATCATACTTACAAGTAATAAGTTTGGCAAAATTAATGAGGAAGAGAAAAAAAAAGGGCTCGGCGATGTAACGTCTGGGAGATCGGTGTTTCTAACCCGACCCGATAACTTTTAAAATGGTGCGTGCTGCTTCCTTGCTTGACCCTCAGCATTTAAAATTAATAGAGCAAGGACAAACAACTAGAGGTTGGCAACCATTATGCAGGCTTGATGGGCACAATGGCATTCACCTTCATTTAAGTTCTTTGTAAAGGAGTTCCATTATTAAAGAAAGAAAGCCAGAGGGAGAGAGAGAGAGCGAACAAAAAATGTCTCCTAGAAGCTACAGCCTTGGACACATGTAGAACTTAATGGCATCATCAGAAGGCAAACATAAGCATAAAATCACAAACCTTTTGTCTAGGCCTGCACACTCCACATTGCAGGAGCCGTATTTGGTGCAAATGTTTGATTTGCATAACCCAACACATCATCATTTGATGTCATGTTCAATGGAAAGAGAACGACACAGAAGATGTCCTCATAATTCTACAATCTTAAAAAAAATTCTCCAAAAAAGAAATTACCAGAAACAACCCTTAGGGGGAAATGTTAAAGACAGCATTCTAAAAGGTTCAGTCTTCGACACGTGTTTCTGCTTTAATGGTGTCATCAGCAAGACAAAAGTAAGCTTTGAGATGCAAGGCTTTTGGCAAGACCTATATACTGTTCCGACTCCACATTGAATCAGGGGTATTTGGTGCAAATACTTGATTTGCATAACCCAACATGCCATCAGTGTTTCCAGATTAGGTTGAACAATCAATGAGAATAGAAGCGGACGGAGGAAATCCTCAGCCAAACTAGCTACCACGTATAAACCCAAATCCCAAGGGAAGTCTCTCCAAAATAACAACCCACAGGGGCAATGTATAGGGAAGAAGAGAGAGAGGGAGAGAAACAACAAGAGAGAGAGAGAGAGTGTGTGTGTGTGTGTGTGTGTGTGTGTGTGTGTGTGTGTGTGTGTGTGTGTGTGTGTGTGTGTGTGTGTGTGTGTCACAGGTTACTTCACACCATGAAATTGTACTCGGAAGAAGTGTGAAATTGTTGTGCGCATTTGCAAAAAGTCTATGAATATAAATTTTGGCCATCTGTTTTGGACTCGTGTTGTTAAAGCTATATTTCTGCTCAAAACAAATAAAACACAAAATAAGAAAATCACACACCAACATGAGATCAGCCAAGGGATACTGCACTATTAGGCCATCGCCTGTTGGCATACATAAAGTACCGTACTGACCATCTCAGACTCAATGTCCTCAATAGCAGGACCAAAGTCATATGTGACCAATGCAAAATGAACAAACAACCACCCTTAAAAATGAAAACCACTATAAAAATGGTTGTCAAAATACAAATCCTTTAACTGATGAGATAGAGATAGTACAGTGGAACGAAAGTAAAAAAAAAAAAAGGATGGTGAAGAAAGACTAAGAAAAAAAAGGAAACTAAAGCCAGAAAACTGACCAGACATTGTGTCATCAAATTGCACAAATCAGGTAAGAACTTTAAGTGAAATGATCAGCGATGCCGTCGAGTCCTGACAAGCCAAGAATGAGTCAAAGTCAAAAGGTCATGAGTAACAGTCTGAGCACCTAGAACATATAATGAACCATAAGTAAGGCATGCAAATATGACATTTAAAATTGTACTTTTTAATTTGTAACTCAGGATTCTTTTTCAACAATTCAAAACTGCATCAATTACAGAGCAACTTCACTGGGACCTGCCAAGTCAATCGGAGTTTGGATTGGCTGGGTCTATGAGTGCAAATTAGGGTTAGGGTTAAGCACGTTATAAAATACGCACGTTCAAGTGGATCATGTGACGTGATCTTGGAGGTCATGTGAAACTACAAGAGAAACACATTTGAAAAAAAACAACCCGGTCTGAAAAGGGGGGATGGATGTCATGCTCAATTGGCCATCCGATGGTTCCGATCCAACTTCACGTAAAATTCCCCAATCCCACTCCATTGACGAGTGAAATTAAAGTGCCATTGCAGCAAGTCATTTCACTTAGAACACAGCCCAAATTTTGCTTTCTGATTTTGCATCTTGCCACATGACAATTTCACAGTTGGTTAAATCTTTATTATTAGAAGGAAAGTGAAAAATCATCAGGGAAAAATTTTTTCCTTCAAAATTCCCTCCTACTTTTCCCTGATCATAAAATCATGCTTCTTTCAATCTGTGCCAATATGGACACAACATAATAATTAGAAATAATTTTATCAAAACTTTATCGAATCATCTCCTCCCACAATCTTGCCTAAGGTGTACACCACTCCATCACCTCTACCATTACCTGTTTAAGGAAAGATGTCCTTTCTTGGAGATTTATATTTCTCTTTGAGATCTATGTCCTACTCTTTCACTTTGCTTTCAGCATCTATGTGTAAGGATATTCCTCTTTCTCCCTCCTAAAGTATGTTACGTGAAATTCAATAAATCTTTATGTAAAGTGTGAAACTTAAACAATTTACTTAAACACGCTATTAAACGAATGGAACTATGACTTAGCAAAGAAAGTAGTGTTAATAGACATGTTTAAATGTCTTTAGGAGAGGTTATCCCAGTGTAAGTAGAAATATTTTATAAATGGAATTTTAAAATAATATTTGCACCAATCAAATACTTCGTCGTAGTCTTGAGTCAAAAGGTCCTTTGTCTAAGTTCATGAAGAAGTGTGTGTGTGTGTGTGTGTGTGTGTGTGTTTGTGTGTGTTTGTGTGTGTGAGAGAGAATGAGAGAGAGTGTCACAGAGGGAAACCTGAAGAATTCCTTCAGCTTATTGTGTACCTGATTCAGTGACCATGTGAAAGTAGAAAGAGTGAGAGACAGAAATAGTGAGGGAGAATGTATACGTGGGGAATAGCGAGAGAGAGGAAGGGAGAGCCGAAGAGTGTGAGAGAAGGGGAGAGAGGGAGTAGTTAGACAAATAGGTTGAGAAATACAGGGTTAGAAAGAGAGAAAATCTCCAAAGAGTTAACAATATCAACCCCTTGGAAGCAGTGTTCAAAGAAAGAGAGACCCTGGAGTAAAATATAGGCCTGGAAATTTCAGTTATATACACAGTTGTGAGACCTTATTCTGATGAGGTTCATTAGCGCTATTGGGAGTTACAGTCTATCGGTCAAGAAAATATGCTATTCTCTGAGTTTTCTCCCCTCCATTATCTCCACAAGGCCACTCGCCCCATGAATGGCTCTCTATACTCATCCAATCCACATCACCAAACCAATCTCAGGCTTTGGTGTTTTGTTCGACCATTAATTTGGTCATGGAAACATCAGGACGCAGAGATGCAACTCTGCATCAGTGATTGCAAGGTCAGTTACTTAAACTTGCAAAGCCCAAGTCTGTATTCTCATCGACAATGAGCTCTCTGAGAATTGAGGGGGGAGGGGAGTAATAGGTAGCTAATTACATATTTCTGAGAATTAACCCCACCCTGCTTAAAGATCAAAGTGCTACACAGTACGCATCATATTCTGATGAGGTCCATCCCTTGTCATCACATAGTCAAGTGCAGACTGGGTGTTCATAATGGTTTGAAAATCCCCAGGCAGACCCCTGACATTGCGATGATTAATACACTCTTGAAATATATCTCGGTGTAGTCCAGATGTTCATCACGAATCACAAGTCAAATGCTGGTGGGCAACACTTCTTAGAATTGAACGAAAGTCAGCCAGACAAATGAGCTTGGTAAGGAGACAGTCTCAAACTTTGTAGTAAACGCTGGGACTCTGTGGTGGTATCTCCTGAACAATATATACTGGGTGCCCATAGTCCCCACTAACTTTCTCATAGTGTGGGCAGTACCCTGCTCCAGGCCCATCTCCTGCTCGTAATGGAATGATTATGTCACTCGGCTCTGTTCCACCAGCCCCACCAGTCATGGTTTGATGCTTTGGACTAGAAACCAGAGCACCGAGTGGGTGATGATGAAGATGATGGTGATGCATAGACCCTGTGGTTGAGCCTGAACCAGGACCTGACCCAAGGCTGCCACCTCCACTACAAGACACTGGTGTCGTCCCTCCAGTCAAGCCTGGAAGTGGCGGAGCTGAAGCGTGTTTAGTCTTTCCCCGACGTCGACGGCATCGTAGAATTGCCAGCACCAAAAGAATCACAAAGACCATGAAGAGCACTGCGCCCGAAGCAACCCCGACAATGAGAGCCACTTGAGGGGCTAGTTGAGGTGTTGTCCGCGCACCATCTCCATCTACCGGTTTCTCATTGTCTGTTAGGGTCAAAGGACAACAACAAAGGTATAAATAATTGCACCCCATTTGAATTTTCAGACCCACTACTGCAACATTATTTGACCAAAAGATACATCCTCTCCTTATAAAGACCTGAGGCATGAGTGTTCAAAGTCCGGTGACGAGGTGGGATTGTGCCACGGGGAGACGTTCGAGGTGGGGTTGCCAAGTTAGGGTCATTTGGGTCTGCCATGTACACACAAAGGAGGACCGTGGGGTGTTATGATATTTACAGGGGAATTTTTAGTAACAATTTACTATTTGGCAAAACAATCGATCATAACGGAAATAAATGAGGTGATCATGCCTGAGAGTGCAACAAGCATATAAATAAATAGCTAAACACAAATGTGCAATGGTACAATAAATTAATGAGCAATTGCCACTTTTAGATGCAGTCCATTTAGCAAACAAAAATGGGCCCATAGGGCTTGGCAAAAATTAATATGGTAACTGATTAGAGAGACAAGAACAATAGGTAACAGGTTGTTATGCAATGACAAAGAGACAATGCCTCCTTACCTTGTCCAACCTTCATTACGAGCTTCATGCCGAGTGTCTGGCAAGCACCCCCCATGCGATTATCCAATCCCTCCAATGTACCAACTGATGTTGCTGATGGAGGATAGAGGGGATGGGTGAAGGAAGTACAGTAGTTATATTTCCGACATTAATAGGTACATAATTAATTACCATCTATTCAACACATCGATTCTTCAAGGTTAACCTGCACTTTTTGTTCCAGCCAATTTTTAAAGAAATGTGAAGTTCATCATGAAAGTTACCTTATTTATCCAATTATTCCTGACCATACACATACGTTTGTCCCATTGGTATGGTAACAACTTAATACGAGAAGCATATCAATATTTAGGATGGGAACTACTTTGATTTCTTTAACACTTCATGCCACCCATATGTTCCTTGAGAATTTTGAAGAGTTGGACATTAAATGATGACCATTTTGGATTATAAATGGGGTGGTAACCCCTCCCCATCCAAAAAACAAAAAAACAAACAAAAAAAACGAACATCCCTAACCCTAACCCTAACAATACAGAAGAGTGAGGTGACAGTTTTATTTACTTTATAAGATAAAATAGTTAAATACTAACAGTGAGGCGGTGTGGAACCAGGCCGATGTAACAAGGGAATGAAGAAAAGGAAAGGAAAAGAGGAGGGAAGGAATACAATAACCCTGCAGGGGAAGAGGGCTGGGTTAGGGAAGGTTAACGGGGCATACAACAGTGCCTGACATCAATGGTTGCCCGAGGACCCAGGGCAAGTGTAGGTCACTGCCAGGCAGGCACATCTCCTTCCAAATAATCCAAATGGGGCAAGTAAAGTTTTGCTGCAAAAAAAGTATGTGATGGTCTCTATTCCATTTTTCGATACCCCACATGATCCTCGGAAACCTCAGTTAACAAGTAATCGTGAGTGCGAATGGACCAATGGTATTGCAAGGTCCAATTCCTGTACGTTGGTTAGCTTGAAAAATTTGTTTCACGGGCTCTGAGATACGATTAATCTAGGTTCAACAAAATGAGTAATCCAATTTGTTCAACTAAGCACACAAAAGTTTTCTTTCGAGATTGATTGGTCAACTAAAACTAAAATTTGAGGATGAGGCTCAGATGTGCAAAATAAATGGAAGTTAAATGATAAAAAGGGAGGACATTTTTCCTAAAGGAATTACCCTGGATAGAGTATGAGCCAGGGAAAAAGAAGATGCACCAACATGTGCGTAAGCATGAAAGCATGCCCACACCACAGTAAGGGCTCCATTTAGATGTTTGTATGTGATGCAAGCAACTGTATTAAGGCAAGTTGTCACATTACCCTTTTTTTTTTTTTGGTATACTGAATCGAGGCTCGTGAAAGAGCTGTTCCTAGCAGGAGAAGATGGAGCACATGTGAAAAACGGAAAGGAATGTAACTTGTTGAGTCGTCAGCATATGAATGCATTTGGTTATTTATCGAAGAAAGAAGATCATTGATAAAGAGAATGGAGGCTATAGGAGACAGGACAGAATCCTGAGAGACATCGCTGTTGGTAGGGAAGATGGGAGGTTGAACCATCAACAATTATGGAGATAGAACGGCTGGAGAGAAGGCTCCATATGAGAGAGCAGTGTGAAAGAGGAAAGCTGAAACAGGGGAGATTGGAGATCAGACCCCCAGTAACTACATTAGAAGTCAAAAGCTTTCAACATATCTTGGCCGACAACAAACGATTCCCCAAAGTCTCTCAGAAAAGAAGACCAGCCATTCGTAATATCAGAAAGGATATTACCAGTAGATCTCACCTTACAAAAGCTGTTCTGATCAAAGAGAAGAGATTCAAGATGATTGGGGAAATGAGAATGCAAAGAATTTGGAAATAGTAGAAATCAGAGCAATCGGACGGTAGTTGGAAGGGTTTGAACAATCATGCTTCTTTAGAATAGGCTGTACGAATGCATGTTTCCAGGAAAGATGAAAAGTTTTGATTTTTAAACAGAAGTGAAATAAACAAGAAAGCGCGGGTGCAAGTTCTGAAGCACATTCCTTCAAGATACGAGGAAGAATGCCATCCAGTCAATACGCCTTGCTCGTGTCCAGAGAGAGAAGTACTTTTTGACTTTAAGAAAAGAGATTATAGCCATATAATGTAGGATTCGCAAGGAGTGCATCAGGGGGTGTTAGAAGGTTAGAGTCATCCAATGTGGAATCAGAGGAGAAAAGAGAACAGAAAAGAGTTGCTGCGTGAGAGACAGCGATAGCATCATTGTAACGGAAAAGTGAAGGAAAGGTAGAGCGACAGAAGTTGTTGGAGATACCTTTGGCTAATGACCAGAAATACCGATTAGTAAAAGAAGAGTAGAGGCTGCCACACTTCCTTTGGATCGTGGAATGCTTCACCTCACGAATAACATGATTTAAAGCGGAGATGAAGGCTGAATGTGAGTCAGAGGAAGACCTTTTCAGGTCCGATATTCCACGCTCCTTGCACGAATGGCCGCAGAGTAGGAAGGAATGGCTGAGCCAGGAATTAGAAGGAGCGATAGTCGTAAAAGAAAAAATGAATATAAGCCTCCATTCCTGCAACAATAACTTCAGCCACTGCAGAGACAGAGGCCTCACCCGAAGAGATCGGCAGTAATCTTCCCAAGGAATGTCAAAATTGAACTTCCATAAGCCAGTCCAGTCAGCACTATTAAAGTGCCAATACTGCCATTTAGAGAGAGAGAGAGAGAGAGGAGTTGGAGCATATTTGCTAATGATAGCATGTCAATTGTTACCTACGCCACCAAAGGTGGTTGGAGGTTGTTTTCACCCCTGTCTGTCTTTGTTTGTTTGTCCGTTTGTGAACAGAATATCTCAAAAAGTAGTGGACGGATTCGGACGAAATTTTGGCAGAGATGTAGCGTATGTGACAATTACGAAATAATTAGATTTTGGTGAAGATCTGGATTCGGATCCGGCTACTAGAATTTTTAAAAGTGATTCTTCACCATTGGGAGATAGGGCCAAAAACGATACATAGCAGGATATCTCAAAAGGTTGTGCACGGATTTGGACAAAACTTGGTGGAGAGGTTGGGTGTCTGGCAAGGACGATTCGATTCGATTTTGGTGAAGATATGAATATGGATTCGGATATAAGAATTATTTAATTTTTTTAAGTGACTTCATCATTGGGAGATAGGGCCAAAAACGATACATAGCAGGATATCTCAAAAAGTAGAGGACGGATTCGGACGAAACTTGGTGGACAGGTTATGTGTGTGACAAGGAAGAATCGATTCAATTTTGGTGAAGATCCGGATCCGGATCCAGCTAGTAGAATTTGGAAAGTGATTCTTCACCATTGAGTGATATGGCCAACCAGGCGGAGGTATGCTCTCTACTGAGTGATATGGCCAGCCAGGCGGAGGTATGCTCTCTACTGAGTGCCGTTCTAGTATTTATTGTGGATTGATTGTGAATAACGTTGTGCAAAGTAACACTGATCCTTCTTACTGTGTCAAAGAAGTTTGTAAAATTGCTTTTTACTAGGGCATGCCCGTACTATATATAAGCTAGGACGTGCCCGTACGTGGGTGCCCGTTCCTTGCCAAAAAAAAAAAAAAATTTGTGTAGGGGTGTGTGTGTGTAAACATCCTAGGGCGTGCCCGTACGTGGGTGCAAAAAAACATGCGTGCAAACAACAACAACAAAAAAAAACTTTGAAACCACGTGGCAGTAACGACCACAGAACCCCCCCCCCCCCCCTCTATTTACATGAATGGTTTGGTCCATTCACAACGACCACAGAACCCCCCCCCCCCTCTATTTACATGCAATGGTTTGGTCCATTCGCAACGCCAAAGCGAACGGCGAACGGCTAAATCGCCATAGCTCGGTAAGTACTTGTCCGATTAATTTCAAACCTTGAAAAGGCACATCCTCGGGTCCCCAGCAATATACCTGGCAAGTTTAAAGTATATCGGACCCGTGGTTGTCGAGAAACAGCGGTCACAGACAAACATACAAACACACATACACACATACACACATACACACATACACACAGAGATTAATGGAATTATAGATAGATTGAAGGAAATAAAAAAAAAACTGAGTTTTGACGCAAATGCGTCAATGGATATGCGTCTGCCCACATTAGATGTCAACCGACTTACTTTTTATTTCAATTAAAGGTTACATCAAAAATTGGAGCTCACATGAGAGAGTGTGAGAGAGAAAATAAAGATAAGTAGAAGAGACACAACATCAGATGTTTCTAACTCAAATTATGGTTCTGCAAAATGATTCTCAAAAGGCAAGTGACCATTGACCTTTGATTTGTTGAATCCAAAATGTGATCAGTTAATCTTTATATTGTAGTCTATTCTCGTGCCAAATTTGGTTGAAGTCTCTTCAGTGGTTCACAAGTTATCGTGGTAACAAAGATTTTTTAATTAAAACTCACATGTTTTAATTATACTTTTGAACTTATACTTTCTTATACGAATTATACTTATACTTTTAAACTTTAGAACGCAAAATCTAAGCAATATTCATCCTCACATTGCAGTCCATACTTGTGTCAACTTTGGTTGCAATCCCTTTTGTTGTTCTCAAGTTGTCGTAACAAAAACCGACAACGGGCGAACGCATGGACTGCAGGACGGACAATCCGAAAACATAATGCCTCGTCCTTCAGCTCAGGAGCGCAATTAAGTTGTGTTTACTTCTTTCTTTCTTTTTACAGGAGTGAAGCTCTTGGAAAGAGCAAGGTAGATCTGCCAGTGGTACAAACATCAAGGGAATTCATGATCAGGATAGGGCATAAAAGGAGGAGGTGCGGGATTGAGGCGGAGGCAGAGGAAATACTGAAACTATCAAATAGGATGATTGGGTTGGAAAGGTGAATGGATGTAACAGAGATCATGGGATGACAAAAATGGTGGTGCACTGTCAAAGTAGGGGGGCTGTGCACGAAGGAGGGGCCTGTCAAAGTAGGGGGGCTGTGCACGAAGGAGGGGCCTGTCAAAGTAGAAAAGAGAATAATCAGGGAGAGACAAAATAAATAGAAACATCCTGCAATAGAAACGTTTCTGTTAAACATACAGGGCCGAATTTACGAAAGGTGTTTAAGAGTTAGACGTGTGTATATTCAACAGAAGAGTGATTATCTAATGTATATTCGAAACCTAATCACAACAGTTTAAATAACAAATAAACTTCTACACATTGGCGGGGGAATGCTTAGGAGTGTGTTTAAGGCCTTGACGCAAGCAATGCACGGATTATACAGTAATTGGTAGTTTACATGAGATGGTAGCTCTGAGGGTCTTGAGTTTGAGCCCCGTCATGCTTTTGAATTAACATCAGGTGGATTGACTCAGCCTGTCATCCTTCCGAGGTCAGCAAAATGAGTACCAGCTTATTGGTAATGGGGACCTTTGCATCAGCGGCACGGCCGTGCTTCCAGAAAATGATGCAACCAGCAGCCACAGGCTGCACACAAACCACCACCATGGGACGGCGAACATGGATGTGTTAGGAGTGCTTGAATAGGAGTGCTAGCTCCAGAGGAGGCAAAAGAGGATAGGAATAGGCCAGTTCACCAATGTGCATTGAGCATCTTCGAGGATAGATGCAATCCTCTGGAGAAAGAAGTATGACAATATCAAATTTGTGTACCTTTACCTTCATCTTCATCAACCTCCGGAGTTCTCGGACATCCCTGGCAGAGGATTTTGGGTGCGATGGAAACAGGGCCGCCATCCGTTTTGAAATATCTTCCCATACAAGTTGCTTTTCACCCCTCAGCCCAATGGGCTAAGGGGTATTGTCGTCACGGGCGTCGTCCGGGCGGGCGGGCGGGCATCCGTCAACTTTTGGTTTCCGTCAATTTCGAGCAGAACGGCTTTCCGATTAAATCCATGTTGGCAGTGTGTGTTGGGATTGAGTAGAGGAAGGTGCCTTTAGAAAATGGTCATGCCTCGATTTTCAATATGGCTGCCATGGCAGCCATCTTGAAATTGGTTTATTTCAAGCAGAACGACTTTCCGATTAAATCAATTTTTACAGTGTGTGTTGGGGTTGAGTAGAGGAAGGTTCATGGGCGTGCTGCGATTTTCAATATGGCCACCATGGCAGCCACCTTGAAATTGGTTTCCATCAATTTCAAGCAGAACGGCTTGTCCGATTAAATCCATTTTTGCAGTGTGTGTTGGGGCTGAGTAGAGGAAGGTTCCTTTCAAAAATGGGTGCGCTGCGATTTTCAATATGGCCACCATGGCAGCCATCTTGAAATTAGTTTCCATCAATTTCAAGCAGAACGGCTTGTCCGATTAAATCCATTTTTGCAGTGTGTGTTGGGGCTGAGTCGAGGAAGGTTCCTTTCAAAAATGGGCGTGCTGCGATTTTCAATATGGCCGCCACGGTAGCCATCTTGAAATTGGTTTCCATCAATTTCGAGCAGAACGGCTTGTCCGATTAAATCCATGTAGGCAGTGTGTGTTGGAATTGAGTAGAGGAAGGTGCCTTTAGAAAATGGTCACACCGCGATTTTCAATATGGCCGCCATGGCAACCATCTTGAAATTGGTTTCTGTCAATTTCAAGCAGGACGGCTTTCCGATTAAATCAATTTTTGCAGTGTGTGTTGGGGTTGAGTAGAGGAAGGTTCATGGGCGTGCTGCGATTTTCAATATGGCCACCATGGCAGCCATCTTGAAATTGGTTTCCATCAATTTCAAGCAGAACGGCTTGTCCGATGAAATCCATTTTTGCAGTGTGTTTTGGGGTTGAGTAGAAGAAGGTTCCTTTCAAAAATTGGCGCGCTGCGATTTTCAATATGGCCGTCACGGTAGCCATCTTGAAATTGGTTTCCGTCAATTTCGAGCAAAACGGCTTGTCCGATTAAATCCATGTTGGCAGTGTGTGTTGGGGTTGAGGAGAGGAAGGTTCATGGGCGCGAAATGGGATAATGGGTTCATGGGTGAAAATTTCATTACTTGCAGTTCCTACTCGGTATACAACTTCGCTTCAAATAACAAATTATCATCAATGCTTCCTTTCACCATGCATGGGCTGAAGGGTTATGCCCGCTTTGCGGTGGTATTTATTCTTAATTGTGCTCGTGTTACTTCTCCTGTCTTGGATTATTCCTTGGTGAACCTTGATTACTTCAATTAAACGCATTCGTTGCTCAAGTGAAAATTTGTCCCCTCTTTTCTTTTCTGACATGTTGCCCATGTTGTCATCATTGAAACACACGAAACCAGAACGGCACTCGGTGGAGAGCACACCTCCACCAGGCTGAAGAGTTTACGTTTTGTATCCCACTGATAGACCGGAACAGGATGCAAACCTGAACCAAAATATAATCAGCTTGTTCTCGTCGCCTAACTAACTCATGCACCAAGTTTTGTCATAAGACGTCAACAACTTTTTGAACTAGCGTGATATATATAGTTTCTGGTCCTATCTCTGAATGGTGAAGAATCACTTGAAAATTTCTCGTATCTGCATTCGGATTTGAATCTTCACATAAATTGAATCAATTCTCCCTTGTCACACACCTAACGTCTCCACCAAGTTTCGTCCGAATCCGTCCAGAACGTTTTGAGATATCCTGTTCACAAAAAAACAAACAAATAGACAGACAGTGGTGAAAACATAATCTGCATCCACCTTCGGTGGCGCAGGTAATAAAAATTGATGGCTTATAGAGGGAGCCGGAACAGAAAAACGGTGAGGGGAGAGGTGTGAGATGCATGGCGAGGGGAGGAAGAGGGAGACACCCAGAAGGGATGTGTGAGAGGGGAATAAGGGGTGGGACACATGAGGGGTACAGACTGGAAGCATTATTGGTCGTGAGCTGGCATTCTCTGGTGACTGGACTTCTCATTATCCCTATTTCTGACCAATGAATACAGGCATCACAAAGGAGATGGAATAAAGTGCAATTGAAAGCATGAAGGAAAGTCTCGCTATATTGAATCCCTCTATATTAAATCACTGAAATACCAATTCCGTGGAGTTTTGTCATGCAAAGGAGATAGACAAAGAGAGAAAAAGGAGAACAGAAGACAAAAAAAGGATAGAGAACTAGTGATTAACAGTTATGATTTCGGCTTATATGGGCATGGGAACTGGAAAAAGAAGGACAAATCCAGTACAAAAGTACATGTGAAGGTACTCAATGAATTCCGTGAAAGCACTCAACAACTCGATTGAGAGTGAAAAATTCAACCCGCCTCTCCATACCTCCAAAGAGTTTTACAGGGAAAATGGAGGAAGATGAGAAAGAAAGATGAAGGAAAACAATAACGTAGAAATAAGGAGTAAGAAAGGGATTAGCAGATCTGAATGCGAGCGATGTGAACTGCTTTTAGAGGCCATGTTTCCCCGCAGAGCTGTTAGGGTTGGCCTTTTTCGGGCACCACCATCCCCTTTTTGAAGCAATGTTTTATGGCCGGATGCCCTTCCTGCCACCAACCCTGTCAGTCGCCTCTTGCGACCAGTGAACTGGTACTCAATTTGCCGACCACAGAAGGATGACAGGCTGAGTCAACCCCCCTGGCGTTAATTCAGTGATCAACCAGGATTCGAACCCAGGATCATGGGATCCCAAGCCGGTACCCTTACCGCTAAACCAACACCAGGCTGAATGCGCCAGGATCCGAGGGTCCCAAGCCGGCACCCTAACCGCTAAACCAACACCAGGCTGAATGCGCCAGGATCCTAGGATCGCAAGCCGGTACCCTAACCGCTAAACCAACACCAGGCTGAATGCGCCAGGATCCTAGGATCCCAAGCCGGCACCCTAAC